>NC_069005.1:31238377-31245983 GCF_001194135.2 Octopus bimaculoides
TCCTGATCTTGATCGTGTCTTTTGCTTCTTGGAATTTGGAAAACTCAACCAGTATTTGTTTGAGACTGGTCTGAAGTAGATTGCACTTGTTCCAGTAACCGGTCATTTCCATCTGTTTGTTTTGTTTTGTTTTTGATAAGTCATGATGTGTGTTTGTATATTTTTCTTTTGTAAACCATTAACCACTGGTGTTAATTAATTAATTAGTGCTCTTCATACTCTAGTACTTTGTGGTCAGTTTATTGGATAGTATTTTGGCCACCCCTAATAAAACTGCCCTTCATCTAATAACAGCTTTCATTACATTCAAAACAGTCTGAGTGTATGTGTGTGTATACAGTGTACACACACACACACACACACATACACACATACACACACACACACATACACAAACATAGAACACACATGCATGTACATACACACATACTGAAAATTATGTCTTCAGCATCTTGCTGTTTAACGTACAAATATTTGTCCCCTTAACTTAACCCTAGCTGTCTCTCCCTGGTGGCATGTACCATGCTTTCACTAGTTCCCTCTGGGGCCTGTGTAGTCACAAGCAAACACAGATAACCTCATCCTCTCGTGGCTTTCCTACTCTTGACAACAGACCATAAAGATGAAAAATGAAATCTTGTTCTGACAATGTTTCAATGCAAAACTGTGTGGACAAATGTCGAAAACCCAGTTTTCCCACTGTTGTTGTTTTTGTTATTACAATTACTCTATGTTCTGGATTAGTTACCATAGAAACCATAGCCATTGCTGGTGAACAGATATGACTTGGGAGAATGTACCATGGTTTTGCTGATTGTTTTAAGGGGTCTATGTAATTATATAACCCTAAGTAGACAAAGACATGCTCTCAGCTTCCTCCCCTTGGTGCAACAGAACATCAAGGATGTGGCATTTTATATATATATATATGTATATATATGTGTGTGTGTAGGGTAAAGACCCACCCCTCAGTCATATTTTGATAGGGTCCGGGGACCTGTAAAAGGCTACTAAATAAGCCCTTAGTCCATAATTTCATTACATACACACAAACTGAGCTGCCCTCTCTCTCTCTCTTTCTGTCTCCTCTCTCTCACCTTATTCTTTTCTCCTTTACAAGAACTCATTATCAAGATCAAAGTCATCTCTATTCCGTACTCCTCAATTCATTAGAAAACTACCTTTACCTAAACCCCCCCCTTCCCAATTACAACACCACCACACATTGACAAACAACCCTCTTCACATTAATATAATAAGCCATCAGGGTTTCTTTTTTGTTGCTGCTGCTGTTGTTGTTGTTGTTGTTGTCTTTTTGGAAACAGTAGGAAACATTAATAATGCCTGCCATTAAATACAGCATGGATATCTTGCTTTTACTCCAAATTCTCCTCATTATTGATGTTGTCATTATCATCATCATCATCATTATTATTATTAATTTCACCCTCATCTCCAGTGAATGCCTCTTCTTTGCATGACTGCTGTTTGTAACTGCTCGGTCTGTAGTGTTTGTAACATTCCATAGTTGTAACCTAGTGTGAATGCCATTCCTTTCCCATTCCTCTTGAAGGAAACATAATGTTTTTGTGTGTATTGTTTTACATGTTTCAGCCCTGAGGCTGTGGCACCGCCAGTGAGTGTGTGTTGTTTTTAATTGGCACCTATCAAACTGACTGTTCAGTTTGATAAATGCCATGCATGAAACTCTCAGCTCTCAAGTAACTTTTTGTAACTTTCTGCCAATTTAAAAATAATAAAAAAAAAGTTAATATGGTTACAGCTACAATGCCCTTAATCGCAGGTGTGCTTGATCAGGGTTGCTCCAGGGTTAACGTTTCTGGATTAATGGTTACAGATGTTGAAGAGCATAGGCTCGAAACATCAAGCACTTTTCCATTGTTCTCGAGCATCAAGCTAATACACCTGCTTGTTGGTCTCTCACTTTGAACAAGAATGACCCTTTGATGAAGTCAAGTAAAGAAAGTTGGTTTCAAGGAACACCTCAACAATGTGCTGGGAGTCCTGGAGTATATCAGGGTCTTTTAGCAATAGATCCCCTTTTCCTTCCCAGATGACCCCTGTTGGGTTGTCCAAGCCCTAGCTTACATCCCAGCAGCAATGGGTCTGCTTTTCTTTATATATATATATATATATATATAAAGAGTTGTTGATGTTCAACACTAACTGAATGGAAGAAGGGGTGACTGCTGCAGAATAAAGAATTCCCATGGAGGGGGTGAGTATATATTTCATTTGAAGAAATAACCCCCAGAGGTCACTACTTACTTTTATCGATAACCTCTCTCTCGCTTTCATTTCTATGGAACTTTTTTCACAACTTCAGCAGCTGAATAACTGTGGTTTTTATTATTATTATCATTATTATTATTAGGATGGCAGGCTGGCAGAATTGTTAGCATGCCGGGCAAACTGCTTAGCAGCATTTTGTCTGTCTTTATGTTCTGAGTTCAAATTCCACCGAGGTTGGCTTTGCCTTTCATCCTTTCGGGGTCGATAAAATAAGTACCAGCTGAGCACTGGGGTTGATGTAATTAACTTACCTCCAACCCTGAAATTGCTGGCCTTGTGCCAAAATTTGAAGCCATTATTATAATTATTATTATTATTATTATTATTGCCCTGGTGGCAAATATAAGAAATCAACATCATCATCATCATCATCATCATCATTATTATTATTATTATTCAGTTGAGTACTGGGGTTGATGTAATCGACTTGACCCCTTGCTGCAAATTTCAAACCTTGTGCCTATAGTAGAAAGGATTATTATTATGAGGTTTATGAGCTGGGAGAATCGTTAATGCATCAAATAATATGCCTAGTGGTATTTCTTCTGGCTCATTACAGTCTGGGTCCAAATTGTTTGGCCTTTCTTTCACCCTTTTGGGGTTGATAAAATAAAGTACGAGTCAAGTACTGGGGTTGTTTGCAATTGGCTTGCCGCCTCCCCTTCAGTTCCGTACTAGCCCTGTGTATGTAAAAAAAGTGATAAAAAAAGGTCTGGATAACCAGTTCTGGAATGTTGATATTACATCGATTCGGTTAAAGCTGACTCGGAGTGGGAAAAGGGTCTTAGCCACCATAATAGCTCAAAGCAATATTACAGAATTATGTTTCAACATCACTTTGTTACTTAACGATCACTATTATAAACGCAGCAAATATTTACCATTATACATTTGCTTTATTGAATTGTGTTTGTGGAATGGTAATGGGTGCACACAGATTTTTTTCTTTTTTTTTTAAAGTTGCGTATATAATATATTATAGTGTTGTGTTTGATTGAAGGTTTAACTAAAGCCAAGTTAACTGTCGAGAACAATGATCAATACCATTAGTGTGAGAAACAATCTTGTTAATGTCTCTAACCTTTTGCTGGATTGCTGACAAGATTTCTGGTAATTTGTTCTTAATGTTTCCTATACAGCCTTTCCGAAAGAAGTAATATTGGTTTCATTATTGTTCATTATTGTTGTAGATGTTCATCGACATTGCCCGGCCTTTTATACGGCTCATTATGGATATTCATTTCGACAATTCTGTTTCATCTTCCCTCGTCTTCAACCTCCTTCAGTCACCTTTAAATAGACATTTGCATTTCTAAACAGATAAGCCGAGTATGTCAGATGGTCTTATCTCCTACTTTGTTCCCGGAAAATCACCAGAGAATTATCTTTTGATTATTGATTTCGAATATGATACCTAATCACTCTTCCTTTTTTTGTTTGGTTTTAGAAGTGAGGAAAAAGAAAATAGTTTGCCAGACACCTTGCAGGACTCTGTATGGTTGTGTAGTGAAATAGTTTGCTTTCTGATCAGAGGTTTACAAATTCAGTTCAATAATTTATAACAGAAGACACTTACTTCAGGTGTTACACAGTGGCACCATAAGCAAGTGTCTTCTGTTATAACTTTGATCCAACCAAAACCTTGCATGTGGATTTAATAGATGGAAACTGAAAGAAGCCCTTCATATATGTGTGTGTGTGTGCGTTTCTTTGCTCTGACAACATGTGATGGTTGGAAACAAGCTTCCAATGTTTTGTGCAAAAATGTATTTGACTATAAAGGGAAATATTACACTGCTTGCAAACAGGTAAGGGTTGGTGACTGGAAGAGCATCTGGCTGAAGAAAATTGTCTCAGTGAATTCTGTCTGACCCATAAAAGTATGGAAAAGTGGATGTTAAGTTGATGATGACTATTGTGTGTATGTGTAGTATTTCCTGTGTGTACAGTTAGAGTGTATGACTGCCATTGGTCAGCTTAGAGCTCCATGTGGAGTGTCGCCAACCAGCCTACTTCCAGTAAAGGGATGTGGTTACTACTGTACTTTGCACTGTTACTGGTTATGATATGCAGAGCAAATATAGGAAGAAGTATGATAAACACAAGACACAGTTTATACCATTTGTTTCCTATGTACATTCCTAGTTAATCACATGCAGGCATAGATAAGTTCTTGGCATTCCTACACATGACTGAAAAGAATATGAAGGATGTGACAGTGTATACACGTGTTCTGTGTTGAGACAGTAGAGTATGATATGAAGGATAAGATTTGGTTGTTGTTTCTAGTAAGTTTAGCAACCATCTAGTGACTTTACAATTGTATGCTGCAATGATTAGATTTTTGCATATTAACATGGAGATAGGAAATTTAGAATAAAAATAAAATGCACACACCACATCATGTATAATGCAGAGAAATTAGTTAACTTAGTTCTCGTGTCTCAAGTGCACATGCACGGAATCAAGTATACTCGGTTCCGGCACAGTAAGGGTTACAATTGTTGACCTTTATTTATATCTTTATGTTTCAATGAGGCCAAAATATGAATTGATAATCAGGTCAGTCTCACTTTTACATAATTGATTATTGGTTGAGCTATTTAGCTAAGCCAGCTTATCCTCTACATAGATTTAGCAGCTTAGAGTTGAGAATGTTTAGCTATTATGACTGCACTCTTCTACTTGTGGTAATAATCTTGCAATGGTGGATAAATGTAGAGGATTGGCTGAACCAGTGGAGCATCAGTGAAAATGCTTTGCAGTATTTATTCCAGCTCTTCAGGTTCTGAACTTAAATTCTGCCAGGGCTTAACTTTTCGTCTTTCCAGGAAGTGTATTTAATATAGTACCAGTCATATACTAAAGATTGATTTCTTCAGATATATCTTTCTCACTCTCTTGATCGGGTTTACTTGATCACGACTTGCCTGGGATTAAACAACAACAATGACATCAGAGATTAGAAGGCTTGATATATGTGGTAACTGTGTTGTTTTAGTGTAAGGATAGGAAATGGTTTGATATGGTTTGGTTCTTGAAATGTGTAGTGATTGTATGTTTGCACTATTAGTATGTAGAATCTGATCATCATCAGGTGTTTTATTCCTTGATTCATATATGATACAGTTCGAACTTGAACTAGGAACCTTTATTTCTAAACTAAATGTTAATTCCGCCATCCAATGCCGCGTCTACACTTGGTGACTTAAGAGAAATAAAAAAAAAATAGTGGTGATGAAGCATCAGGGTGGATCCTCAAAGTATGAGGTGGGTAGAAGTGAGTGGGTGAAGGCAGGTAGGAAATGTGGGTAGAGGTTGTAAGAATGTGACAAAGTAAGAGATGGTTAGAGACAAGGAATGGGTGAGGGCGTGAATATAATGAAAAACAGGTGTTGAAGAATGGTATGTAAGAAACAGGGGAGAGTAGGTGACAACTGTAGATTCCACAAATTTATGAAGTCTTAATTAATTTTGGCAACCTTGCTATCTTGGCAAGTAACAGCATGTTAATTTAAATTCTCCTTTGTGTTCTTCCTTTTATGCATCAGCACTCAGTACTGAAAATGATAATCAATATCCAATTACTATTGGTACGTAACTAAAAATTCTAATGTAACTACAATACACAAGATATACTCTTCTTTGTTGACAGACGTTGTCTACCATTAAATTTTATTTGACAAATACATTATTACATTAGCATTTGATCGAGATGTTTGATAATACAAGGAAGAATATGGTGGCTTAACAAAAGCATGGCATGATATGTATTCTAAACAAAAACGATTTTATTTACCTCTTTGTTTCAAATATTTTCCCTCTCCTTGGCTGCTTGTATATATATATATTTTTTTACCTAATTTTGGAATGATACAGAATGCCAGAGTTTTTTTTTTTCTGCATGATTTCAATGAGATTGGAGACGTGTGGTTCAATTGTTTGCATAGTGTAGAGTTATGAGGCAACTTGATGTTTGATTCATGGCTGGTGTTGTTCCTTTCTGTTCTGTAGTGTTGTTGGGTGGGCAGGTGAGCCTTATATGTATATATATATATATACATATATGTAGATGTGTACATGCATATATGTTATGTGGTTTGTATATGTATACTGTAGATATAATTTTTGTCTGTATAAATATACATAAAAATACATTTCCTGTTGTATATATATATATATATATATATGCAATAAAATAACAGTCCTTAACTAATGTTATTTTCAGTTTTCCAGCAAGCACATGAGACGACTTCCAACAAGTTTTGGTCTTATGCTGACTTCCTCAGTGAGGCATAGTTTTCACAAAGTGTGTCTGTATATAAATCTATAAACATGTGTATATATATATATATATCATTTGTTCCATTGCTAGTCAAAGTTTTTGCTGTCTATGACCATTCAGGCGCTGAGAAGATGAATTCTCTTTTTTGTGGCCTGAAGAGCTGTACACACTGAGAAACTCTGAGTAGCAGTGGAGAAAAATCACCAGCTTCATGCAATTAAATACATTCTATATGTTTTGAGTACCATTTGTCCCATTTGTGTATCCAAATCCAAATGTGTATGTATGTATGTGTATATATATATATATATACACACACATGTATATATATATATATACACACACACACACACACACTACCATCACTACTACTACTAATAGTAATAATAATTCAAGTCCGTCACACCTTCCTGTTTTGCATGTGCAGAGGTTGACTTTCATTTCCACCCAGGTATGTTCCAATGGTATTTTTTCAGTTTTCCATACCAGTGACCACTGGCAGCATTTATAATCTGAGATGTTGTAAAATCAACCCTGCTGGAAATAGCAGCCAAATATCTTACCTGCTGCATCAGAATGCCTGTTCTCATTAAAATTTTGAATATGTCGATTTAAGCATATTTTTTTATGAATTCAAAAAAATGTGTCTCTACGCCCTTTTCTATCCACCTGTCTCTCTACCTCGTTATATTCACCTGTCTTTTTATGTATCTATTTTCCTGACCTTCTCTTTACCTACACACCTACCTGTCTATCTACATATATATATCTATCTACCTCGTTATTTATCTGTCTGCTTAAGTACGTATCTCTTTATGTCTACTTTTCTGTTTATATCACAGATAGATCCCCCCCTTCCCCCACAACAAATGGAATGGTCATTACTGGAATGACTATCATCAAAACATTGAATTACCCGAGAGGTTCAACAAGAACAATCCATTTATCCATTTGTCTGTCTGTCTATTGATCTGTTTATCTATCTTCTACCATCCTCCCTCTGCAACC
>NC_069005.1:31246821-31247523 GCF_001194135.2 Octopus bimaculoides
TATATATATATATATATATATATATATATATATATATATATATATATGTGCATAATTATAATTACGATTCAGCAAAATTGCTTCACTACATACCGAAATTTAGAGATAGCAGTTAAATACTATTCCACTACCTTATCAATTATTAATTTTACCCTATATCTGTGTATATATGAAGCCAAGTGAAATTGTTGTGGCCATTGCTGGTGTTGTGTAAATGGCATCCATGAAATCATAATCGTGGCCGTTGCAGGTTGCGGGATCTTCAAACGTTGAGCATCACACAGGCTGTGACAAGTGACTGAGGCCTTGGCAATATGCTGTGCTTGAGAAGACTCATCAAGCCAAGTGAAACCATAGTTGTGGCCATTGCAGGTGCCATGTAAATGGCACCTGTGCTGGTGTCACATAAAAAGCACACTTGGAGTGGTTGGCATTAGGAAGGGCATCCAGTTGTAGAAACCACACCAGATCAGACTGGAACCCCTGTTGCAGCTCTCTGGCTTAGCAGTTCCAGTCAAACCACCTAACCCATGCCAGCATGGAAAGCGGATGTTGAATGATGATGATGATGTATGTATATGTATATATATATATATATATATATATATTAGGTGTAATGCCAATTAGTATAGACAATTGAAGCAAATGACATTATTAAAGTATACAGGCCTATACACCTACAGTGAGAAAGAGAGCAGCAAT
>NC_069005.1:31247533-31248202 GCF_001194135.2 Octopus bimaculoides
GGTGACTGACCGTAAGCAGTTTGAAATATTTGACTGAGATTATTTTGTGTACATGAAAGAAGTGTGTGTATCTATCTATCTCTCTCTCTATATATATATATATATATATATATGTGTGTGTGTGTGTGTGTGTGTGTGTAGATATAATATATAAGAAGAAGATGAATCCTTGGATGGAATTTATAAACATTTAATGCATCGCTACACATGTTCCCACAAATCATGTGTTTCTTAAGATTACAATCTTGTATTCCTGAGATGATTACGGTGCAGTCCATAGTATCCATGGGTATCAGGCTAACCATCTTCATGGATTCGTTTCTTCAAGCGATATCGTAAACAAATTTAAAAGATATCTATCTATCTATATATACATATTGAAAAGATATCTATCTATATATGTATACATACACACACACGCATCGTTATTTAATGTCCACGTTCGATGCTGGCAAATCAGTAAGACTACACCAAGCTTTGTAGCCTCTTTCGGTATGGTTTCTGTGACTAGATGCCTTTCTTAACAACAATACATTACTTACATACCTACATGCATGCATATATATGTATATATCTTTGTTTATGCACATGTGTCTATATATATATATATATATATATATATATATATGTACACACATGTGCATATGAACATAAATGCTTTTATATATA
>NC_069005.1:31249309-31250265 GCF_001194135.2 Octopus bimaculoides
AACAGTTTCCAGTTTTTCTGGCTGTTCCAAAGAACAATATCTTTTATGTGTTTCTCAACGTGGAAAATAATGAATATTCTGTATTTCATTTATTTATTATTTTTTTCTTTTTGTGTATGTGTATGTGTGTGTGTGATGGAAGATTCAGAAGGATGTTAAACATCGCTTCCTCACCTCACAATGCAGATATATATCTGTGTGTGTGAATGTGTGTGTCCTATTAATGATCAGAATGTGTTAAAAATAACATCTATAAATAGAAGCATAATCGATCTGTTTGTGTCTGTGTGTTTGTAACACACACACACACACACACACACACACACACACACATATATATATATATACATACACGCATGTATACATATATGTGAATATATATATATATTTATGTGTGTGTGTAGAGAGAGAGAGGTATATGTATGTGTATATATATTTACACACACACTCATAATATTGCTAATGTGTTTTCATCTCTTGTTATGCTCCATTTCTTTCAGCTTCCCTAAACACTTCTGTTTACAATACTGTGTGTGTGTTTTATCGAAATATATGAATATAAAAGACACAGAAGCAGATAGTCAATGTTCACACTGCCATGTTTCAAAGAAAGCATGATAATAATATAATGAATGATATTCCTTTCTACTACAAACACAAGGCCTGAAATTTTGGTGGAGGGACCCAGTGGATTACATCGACCCCAGTGCATAACTGGTACTTATTTCATTTGCCCCCCCCCCATAAGGATGAAAGCCAAAGTCAACCATGGTGGAATTTGCTCTGAGTTCAAATTCCGCTGAGGTTGATTTTTGCCTTTCATTCCTTCAGGGGTCAATGTAATTGACTAGTTCCCTTCCCCAAAAAATTTCAGGCCTTGTGCCTATTGTAGAAAGGAAAATAATAGCAATAATAATAATAATAATAATAATAATAATAATAATAATCCTTTCTGT
>NC_069005.1:31250312-31253451 GCF_001194135.2 Octopus bimaculoides
TAGCCTCGGGCCGACCAAAGCCTTGTGAGTGGATTTGGTAGACGGAAACCGAAAGAAGCCTGTCGTATATATGTATATATATATATATGTGTATGTGTTTGTCCCCCCCAACATCGCTTGACAACCGATGCTGGTGTGTTTATGTCCCTGTCACTTAGCGGTTCGGCAAAAGAGACTGATAGAATAAGTACTAGGCTTGCAAAGAATAAGTCCCGGGGTCGATTTGCTCGACTAAAGGTGGTGCTCCGGCATGGCCGCAGTCAAATATGACTGAAACAAGTAAAAGAGTAAAAGAGTGTTATAGGCACAGGGCCTCAAATTCTCAGGGAGGGGACTAGTCAATTACACTGACCCTTTCAGTTCTTTTAGTTTCTTTCTCCACCAAACTGAACAAGACAATATTTACCTCCATATCAGCAAAGAGGCTATTGTACTTCAGGTCAGAATATTAAAATAAGGGAATAAGGAATTGTGTCATGAACCCCATTAGCTTACAGCTGTTTCTGCTACAAGATGCAATGCACTCGTAGTTGAGTGCTTGTGTATCAACCATATAGCTTCATCAGAGCTTCGTAAATGAACAGCTGTAAGCTAATAAAGTTCATGGCATGATCTCTTATTTCCCTGTCATTTATTTTATTTCTTATTACTGCTCTGTACTCAACTGATACTTCGTTCTGAAGCATTTGTATATCGAATTCTAACACAATTAGTATTGCTATGCTTAAGCAAAATAATAATAATAATAATAATAATAATAATAATAATATAATATATACTATTGGTCTCTGTTGATTGACTTGACTTGTATATTATCTGGTATTTTTTTTTTTTGCTTCTTTCTGTATTGAATCAACAGTTTATTAACCCTCTTCCAATAAAACAATTTATCATCTTTTAACTAATGCTTTGTATTATAATCAACAATTTTTTTTGGTTACATATTTTTTTTTATATTAATCCCACATGCAAGCATATTTTTGTATATTAATTTGTTTTCTAATTGTCAAATGTTAATAATAACAACAACAACAGCATTTAGACAACCTGTTAATTGATATATCCAAGAGTTATGTATACCATTTCCATGCAGCATGGATCTATATATATGTGGTGTACATGTGAATGTATATTTGCGTCTGTGTATATATAAATATAAATATATATAGCATGTATGTGTGTGTATATGTGTTGATGAAAACCAATATCAATCCAGGGTTATAACAATCAGTATTTTAAGGTTATTTTTGTGTATGTAGGATACGAAACCACACTCTCCAGACTTGTTATGGGGCATCGTTCTACACAAACAGCACTTTGAATTTTTTTTTTTTCTTCTCTTTCTAAATTTTTTTCTTTCCTTCTTTTTTTAAATTTCGAATAAAATAATCTAACCCTTAATATGTGCATATTTATATAAACTGATTTTAATTAATTTTTTTTTAACCTTGCTAATTGCTTGCTGCCTTCGTGATTAACATTTTTTTTGGTTTTGTTTTAATATCACCTGCTACTATCTGTATAAATGTGTGTGTATGTGTAAAATAGACATATATATATATATATATATGTATATATGTGAGGTGGGAAGACTGAAAAGTTCCTGGCTTTAAGAGTACCATGAAAGGCCTGGCTGGAGGCCCAACCTTCCCAGTTCTTTTACAGGGCTTAGGAAAACTTAAGGACCATTGCAATAAATGTTTGAATCTGAGAAGGGAATATGTTGAATAAAATCATAATTAACTGATCCTCCTGTATTTTCTCTTACCCAAAGCCAGGAACTTTTCAACACCCCTTGTATATATTTTATATATGTGTATATATACATATATATATAGAGAGAGTGTGTGTGTGTGTGTGTGTGTTAATACCTATTATATTATTATGCACTAACCCTTTGTGTTTGTTAGTATTTTATTGTAATGTTCTTCTATTATTGTTGCAAAACTTAATTGCCGTCAACATTTTCTTCGTTATTTATGTATCTTCTGATTTGCCTTCTCTTCCTCCTCCTCCTCCTCCTCCATTTTCCCCCGTCCTCCTCTGCCCTTTGGTACCTACTGACTGTCATTGGCCCTTAAACCGAAAACTCCCACATCACAAGCTAATAAGAAGAAAGGACCTCTATACAGCAGACATTTGAGCTGTTAGAAACGATAACCAAATAACCTCCTTCAAATCACTCCCCCTATAGTCTGCAAAGGGCACATTAGATAATGTTGTCCTACATGTAAAATGTCGGAAACAAAAAAAAAGAAATGATGATGATGATGATGATATATATATATATATATATATATATATATATATATATATATATATATATATATATATATATATATATATATATATAATTATTACAAATTAAAAGGGTAAATATTTATCAATTTATTAATTTATTAATAAATCAACAATTAATAATTTTTTTCGGTATATGGTGAAGCAAATGCTTGCTGATCCCTTAATTATGTTTATATATATCTATATATATATATATATATATATATATATATATATACACATACACACATCTGTAAGTCATCTAAAAGTCCATATGTCAGGAAAGAGATGCACCCGTATATCTGTCTATAGAGTGGGTATATTATCTGAAGTGTACAGTTTTATATCAGAGGTGGCCGATGATGAGCGTAGGGTTACATAATTAGATTGTTGCTTAATACTTCGTTGTCCCCCATCACGAAACCGAATGATAAGATCAGCCACGATAGATATATAATAATGTACACTTCAGATAATATATATCATCATCGTTTAACGTCCACTTTCCATGCTAGCATGGGTTGGACGATTTGACTGAGGACTGGTGCAACCGGATGGCTACACCAGGCTCCAATCTAATTTGGCAGAGTTTCTACAGCTGGATATATATATATATATATATATATATAAATATATATATATATATATATATATATACTCTCTGAATCCCCCATCTGTATTTCTTCTCTTATATCGACCTTGTGCATTCAGGATATGCTCTCACCATCTCTTTTCTCTCTTTCCAGCTGGGGAAGCCACGTACCTCCTCTTCAGCAAGATACCTGTTCCTGTTCCTCTATCATGTTTTCACCTCTCATCACCTCAACTCAATACTTCACCCACCCACCCCTGCTCAGTT
>NC_069005.1:31253985-31257638 GCF_001194135.2 Octopus bimaculoides
GGGGGGGGGGTTGTGGATCCAGCATTAGTGAGTCACCATATAACTCAGAAGACAAGACCCCCGTCCCCTTCAACTGAGCTGGGTGTACTATTGAAGGACCTGAAAGTATGGTAGAGGGACATAAGTTGTTGTCTTGCTGAAGGTGAATGCACAGCTTCCCCGTTTGGAAAGAAAGTGAGATGTGAGGTTTAGGTACAAATATGAGAGAATAAGGATAGAGAAACAGAAAAGGTGAGTGTTTTAGGGGGTACAAAAGTGTAACAGGCGATTAGAGATGGGGGACTAAGCTGGATGCAGTGAACACCAGTTTGGGGTTGGTGTTAACGAACATTCATTCCATGAAAAGCATTTATTGTCTTTGTCTCTCTTCTCTTAAATCTAACGAAAACTCAAGCTAAACCAGGTGTCTTTTTTGTCTTTTTTTTTCCTTAATAATTGGTTTTAAAGATCTGATTTCATATCATTAAACTTATATGAGATAACTCTCCACCTGAATGGCATGCCACTCTGACACTGCCATATATGCTGGTAGGTATTTGCGACAATCTGATGAACAGAGATAACATGGAATAAAAATGAGACCTGCTCAGATAATAACAGACAGCATGCACTGGGTTTGAACCCTTAACCTATCTACTTGGTGCACTTTACCTTTACACTATTCTCTTTTCCTAACCATTCTAATGAAACTCTTGCACTTCAAGACATGCTAACTGCACACCATTTCCATTCAGACATAACCACTGCACCTGGCTCTCTGCAGCTCTGTACTTAAATGCATTCTTACATCTCAAGGTTTTTAGTCACCTCTGTTTGTGTAAGTATCTTCTCTCTCTGCCAAGTCTGTTGATAACAATAATTAATTGCGCTTACAACTTTTCATACTTTAATATTGATTTCTAACACAAGCACGAGGTCATACATGTTTGGAAGGATTAAACCAACCCCAGTACTTCACTGGCACTTACATTATTCTGCTCCCTCTGGAGATGAAAAGCAAAACTGACCTTGGCAAGATTCAAATTAACAGCATGAGTCTATTTAAGAAAAGAAAGCCACAAGCTTTTATGCATGTATCTTCAGGAAATGAAAGACAGAGGTGGAAAATCTTGAATTTGATGGCCAAATTTAGAGAAATTTATCTCTTTTGAAAACACATTTAAAATATGCATCTATGCATCATTTGCTTAACAGAGAAGTTTCATATATGAAATCACACTATGGCTATTTCTTGAAGAGAGAGTTTATCCATATTCCTTTTCATGAATTACCACAAACTCTGATTCACAAACTATTTTTAAGACCACACCTAATGTTGTCATATGAGTCAAGAAAGAAGTCGCTTTCATGGTTAATCTATCTGCTAGAAATAACACCCAAATCTCAAATGGACACCCTGCCATCTTAAAAAGGCATATTTGAAATGACATCTTTAAATATATCTGGAAAAAGGAAAATATACAACAAGCATAGCTGGAACATTTTTGATCTTAAGATTAGGGTCTTCCTGACGCTGAAGAACAGTAACAGCAACAACTGATGTCATGTGATCTTCATGTTTAGCCAACCATCATTGCCTCCATTTTTTAACCTCCACTTAATGTCCACCAAGGATCATTCATATTGACATGAATAGTTATGTGAAACTGCAGTTTGGATGTAACAGGCATAGCAAAAGATACACACCACATTGTCACACAAGCTGCTACGTTGGTTGTACACAATGCTTTTAAGCCTCCGTTCCAAAAAGCTAAAATAAGATGATATCAAGTAAATAGAATTACTAAAAATCTTTTGAATATATAATGAACACAACTGAAGCTTTTAAATGGAACAAACATACTTGGTTACTCTCCATATTGGTTTCTTGGAATGAACAAACCCACCAACTGAAAGCTTTAAAAAAAATAATAAATAAATAAATAAAATCTTGGCCTTTGACAGTCATAGATATCATCCTCTCCTCTGTTCTCATTACCCATAATCCCACAGCACTTGTTACTGCTACCACCTCATTTGATTTGTCTCCCTTATTGTTTTAAAGACAAGCATTGATAACACATATATACATACATACATATATATGTGTGTGTGTGCATTTGTGCATATTTGGTTTATTATACCTTTTTAACACTCTGGCCCCCATTGTTATCTTGCTGTGTTAATTAATCCTTATTCTGTTTATTGACCCCCTTTTTTGTTTCTTTTCTTTGCCTATTTCTGCTTCCTCTCTGTTTTCTTCCACCCTCTTCATTATTTATATATATAATACACACACACACATATATTTATATATATATATATATATATATATATATATAAGCACCATCCTTGCTTTATGAAAGGATTGCTTTCCGGGGAAAAAATCTTGCAGCAATGTGAAGTTTTGTGATGCTTAAAATATTCCATATTTGTCACGTTGCAAAACTCCAGGTTGCATCAGGAGGACCACAATGCCTTCATAACATGGGAGGATGTCGTATACGGTGACCATAAATTACCTTTACAATTTGAAAAATAAAGATAACCCAGCTGAATTAATTGGAAAACATAGACAAAGAAAGTTTTATTAGAAACATCAAAACACTTCCACATTGACGCCATTGGTTACATACAAACACATCTAAACAATACAATAAATTGGAACAGTTGTAAAGATAATTTATGAACACCATCTATCTGTCTATATATATATATATATATATATATACATATATATAGTCTACTGTTGCAGTATTGAGAGGATCAACAAAAATAAAACTACTCTACCCAGTGAATATTATTTCATACACACAGGATTTTAATGGGAGTTACTATAAGTTTCATGCTTCTGGTAATACAATGGTCCGAGAAGCTTGTATAGAATACCAATGTATTATCAAGCAATCATTCAGATTAGTTGTGTTTCAAAGCCTGAATAATTGCCTGATAGTATACAACATGCTGTACAAGCTTGTCCAACTATCGAGCTATTAGAAACATGAAACTTACAGTAGCTTGCATTTAAATTCTGTGTATATTAAATGATATATATATATACGTGTGTGTTTTATATATATATATATACTGTGTATTCCTCAACCATCATCTCTTGTCAACCTTTACCTGTAAGCCTTATCCATGTTAAACACTGCTTTTTTCCCGCTTCGCCTTGTTATATTTTGCAGATTGCACGTTTTTTTCGTTTGAAGACACAAGGAGTAAGTACTCTCTTATTCCTTCTACTCTCTCTCTCTCTCTCTCTCTCCATTTCTATCTATTTTATCTCTGTGCTATTATAACTGCCTGCCTTTCTAGCTGAGCATCTAACAAGTCTGGTACATCAGGAAGGGGAAACATCAGGGGCTAATTTTGTTTTTGTCTTTTAATTGAAGCACAAACAGTTTCTAGGGAATATGCGTGTTGTGTGTGTGTCTGTGTGTGTGTGTGGTGGAGTTGAAGTACATTAATTGTTTTCATGGCGGTGATGATACAAGAGGGGCAACAAACAAGGGGGTTGTATATTGGACGCAAGATTGTGTTCCTTTTTTTTTTTTGGTGATTGGGAGGGTAGGGGGTTTCAATTTTTTTAATATTAAATTTTTAGTTCTGTCACCCACCCACCCTGCACCTGCTCTGCTGTATGGGGTGTTGTTACTCTGCAACTCTTCCTC
>NC_069005.1:31258198-31273462 GCF_001194135.2 Octopus bimaculoides
ATTATTATTATTATTATTATTAAGGCAGCAAGCTGGCAGAATTGATACTGTTTTGACATTCTGAGTTCAAATGCTGCTAAGGTTTGACTTTGCCTTTCATCCTTTTGGGGTTGATATAATAAGTACCAGTCAAGTACTGGGGTCAATGTAATTAACTGCCCCACCCTAAAACTTCAGGCCTTGTGCCTATAGTAGAAAGAACTGTTATTATCATTATTATTACTACTACTACTACTACAAAAAACTGTCAGAATCGTTAGTATGCTAAATGAAAAGCTTAGCTGTGTTTTGAGTTCAAATTCCACCGAGGTCGACTTTGCCTTTCATCCTGTCGGGGTCGATAAATTAAGCATCAGTGATGTACTGGAGTTGATGTGATCGACTATTCCCCCTTCCCTCAAATTCCAGGCCTTGTGCCTATAGTAGAAGGGATTATTATTATTATTATTATTACTAAGGCGATGAGCTGGCAGAACCATTAGCATGCAGGAGGAAATGCTTAGCAATATTTCGCCAGTCACTGTGTTCTGAGTTCAAATTCCGCCGAGGTCAACTTTGCCTATCGTCCTTTTGAGGTCAATAAATTAAGTACCAGTGAAACACTGGGGTCGCTGTAATCGACTAGTCCCCTCCCTACAAATATAAGGCCTTGTTTCTATAGCAGAAAAGATTATTATTATTACTACTACTACTACTTAAGTAGTTGAGGGTGATAATCGATATATATTCTTAATCATTTGTGTTTAACCCATTTTAACTAGCTTTTAGTGTTCATCCAGTTTAATATATTTCATTTCTTTCGATGATTGATTAAATTCAATTATTCCAAATACAAATTAATGAGATTAATTAACAAATTATTTTTTTTAATATTATTTTGTTTCTTTAAATTACATTTACATTTATTTTTCTAATTGATTAACTTTATTATGTAAGTGTATGTCTGTGCGCATATATATATATATATATATATATATATATACACACACATATGTATGTATATATACACACGTATGTATGTATATATATGTATTTGTCTTTAACAAATTAGTGATCAAACAGACTGTATTGTCTTTGTAATATTTGTTGTCATGGTGATATCTATGTGATTTAATCTGCTAATATAGTGTCTGTACTTCATAAATATAACGATCTGTGTTTTGTGGACTCATTATTTCTATTGTATTGGTTCGGGTTTCACTTTCCAATGTACGATTCTATATGTACGGTGGATCACACCTCACTTGCTATTTCTCTTTCATATTGTGTTTTCATTCTCCCCACCATGTATGACTCGGCCACTGCTTAGCCCTTTCATTATTATATTTTTGTTGAAATACACCGTTTGTTTCGGTTAATTGTGAAAATAATGGATTTAGTAAAATAATTTCGTTATTAATCTGGAGGGATTTTTTTTCTTTTCCAAGTGCCTGGCCCAGTGGATAAGGTGTAGCACTGACAATCACAAGATTGTGGTTTCAGTTCCCAGGCCAGGGAGTGCATTGTTTCCTTGAGTAAAACAACACTTAATTTACTTCAGTCCACTCAGCTGTAAATGAGTTACCCTGCGATGGACTGGCATTCTACCCAGGGGCAAATGTTGTGATCGTAGTCACTTATATGCCTTGGAAACCGTTTGAGTCTCTAGACTTGAGACTGTAATGTCCAAAGTTGATGATAATGATGATGATGAATCTGGTGTTTGACACATAAATTAACATAATTAATTAATTAACTTGAAATTTTGATAGAAGGTTTGAATTGAGATTTCACAAAAATAGGAAGTTTTATATCTTAGAACCAGGAACAATTTCAGGCATTTTGGTGTCAAAAGAGTTAACCATTTCATTTACCATATTTCCATTGAAATACACTGCTTTTTGTTTCAATTAATTTTGGAAATAATAAAGAATTTAGTAAAATAACTTTGTCATTATTAAGTGGATGTTTGGAACATAAATTAACATGGAATTTTTAATTGAAGGCTTTAATTTAGATTACTCTAAAATAGAGTTTGTGTCATGGAACCAGGGCAAGTTTCTGGCAAATTGGTTCTGAGAAAGTTAACCATTTCCTTACCTTATTTCTGTTGAAATACACTCTGTCTGTTTCAATTAATTTTGAAAATAAGAATTTATGAAAATAACTTGGTCGTTATTTAACCAGTGTTTAGAATATAAATTAACAGGAAATTTTGATGTAAGATTTTAATTTAGATCATTTTAAAATGGTGAATATGTATCTATAGAACTGGGGGTGGCATCATGTGGGTTGGTATCAAAAGGGTTAAACCACTTCACAGCTAAATCTCTAATTATACATATTATGTACGTTTTTCAATTAATTTTCAAAATATATAAGAATTTGGAAAGATTTAATTAAAGTAACTAACTTTTCCAATTGAGATGGTGCTTGGAATGTCTGTGTGGTAAAAAATTTGCTTCCAAACCACATGGTTCCTGGTTCAGTCCATTTTGTAACACACTGGGACCTTCAACAAGCGTTTTCTATTATAACCTACAGGCTGACCAAAACCTTTTGAGTGAATTCAATAAACAGAAACTGAAAGAAGCTCATTGTATGTATATATGTGTGCGTTGGTTTGTTTATATCCCTGCAACTTGATAGTTCAGCAAAAGAGACTGAGAGAATAAGTACTAGACTTACGAAGAATAAGTTCTGGGTTTGATTTCTTCGACTAAAGGCGGTGCTCCAGCATGGCTTCAGTCAAATGACTGAAACAAATAAAATAGAATAAAAGAATATATATATATATAAATTTTTTCAGTCTTTCATTTCGATATGTAATTACTCTGCAAATAGAATTCACCAGAAATCTCAAATGCTCTATACATCTCATTTAAAATAAAACATCTGTATACATTGATTGGATTACTGTGAACTTGCATATGTGCTTCACAAGGACACAGTTTGGAATATAGCCCCTTATATATACTCTGTGTGCATGTGTGTGTGTTAGAGAGAGAGAGAGAGAGGTTGATTCTGTGTTCAACTTTGGGTACTTGGACTCTAATGAAGCAGCTTGAATAAGCTAGAGACGAAAATTTGAAGCCATTGTTGACCCTCACATGTTATGTTTGTGTCTGTGTGTGTTTGTTACTGGATGTGTGGTGGTGGTGGTGGTGGTGAGGAGGCAGGGGTGTGATAAAATGCCCCCAGTGCACACAACATCAAAACCGGCCAGTTTTGTTTTGTTTCTGTGAATAGAAGCTGACATGATGAGATGCTGTGAAACTGATACTACCCTAACCCATACCAGCACGAGGAAAATGGACGTTAAAATGATAATGATGATGCTATATAATATCATTACCACAAGAGTAATAAGAAGAAAAAAAATGAGGATTAAGATGGATTAACCAGATAATCTAGATAATAAAGTAATAAAGAGCCTACATAGTTTTATTGCCTTCCTACTCTGATTAATCTGTCTAGTTTATTGATGAGAGTCTTGTGATTATTGGTGTATCGCTGTTCATGATGGTAATGGCTAGCTCTCGTAGTGCTATGCTGCTTTCCATTATCTCGTGGTGTCTATTGGAAAACGTAACAGACATTGTGAGAGGCTGTCTTTGTCACATGACAACTTTGTGTGTGGATCCATGGCAACAGATCTATGGAACTGTGCTGTTTTTCCATTAAACAGGATTCCTTGTTGTTGATGTATGTATGTATATGTATTGGTGTGTAGATATATTCTTTTTCTTTTACTGGTTTCAATTAATGGACAGCAGCCATGCTGGAGCACCACCTTATTTTGTTGTTTTACAGACTACCATTTTTTCCTCTTTTATATATATATATATATATATATATATATATATACATGTGTGTATGTGTATGTATAATACATATAATGTATATGTGTGTGTGCGTGTATGCATTTATATATATATATATATATATATATATACATACATACATTATATATATGTATATATATGTACATATATATATGTGTGTATATATATATATATTTATGTGGATGTATATGTGTCTCTCTCTATATATATATACATACTTGTATATATATATATATATATATATATTTATATTTGTGTGTGTCAATGCATATGTATGTATCTCTGTGTGTATATAGATGTGTATGTCTGTGTGTGTGTAGGTGCATAAAACCACAGCAGTGACGGTGGCAACAGGAAGTGTAATCCCTGTTTGCTGGATTAGTCGATATATTGATCCTTCTGTTTCCCAATACTTGACCCGTCTCTGTTGTTTGTGTTGACAAAGAAACGAAAGCTCTTTCTTTGCTTTAGTACAAAGTCCTGCAGTCGGCAGCTGAGAAGGAATATTAATCTCTTCTGCATAGGAGCAGACATGGCTGTGCGGTTAAAAATCTCACTTTGCAACCACATGGTCTCAGGTTCCAGTCCCACTGCACGACACCTTGGGCAGGTGTCTTCTACTGTAGCTGCCGGGAAACCAATCCCTTGTTAGCGATTTTGGTAGACAGAAACAGCATGGAAGCCCATCATGTGTGTGTGTGTGTAGGAAGTTAGTTATATGGCTGGTCATAGAGTAACCAATGGTTTCACATCCATAGATCGCTTGGCCTTATAGAAGCTCGTCAGACTCCAATGGCCTTCTTACAGACAGCTCATCAGGCTCCAGTGTGTATGTATATATATATATGTGTGTGTGTGTGTGTGTGTATGTATTCCGTTTGTGTGTCTGTGTGTCACTAGGCTGACTGGGAGCTATTTTCCTCCTCTGGACAAAGGCTGTTTGTCCAGCTGATTATCTCCCTTTGCAAAGTAGCCCCATGCAGACATTAACAAAGTGATTAGCATCACAAAGGCATTGTCATTCGTTATTTATAATGCACCAACACTGCATCTGTCCATGTGTGTTTTAGAGAATCAAAGAAAAAGGACATGGTGTTGTTGTTGTTGTTGTTGTTGCTGCTGCTTTATTGAGGAAGTAGAATAACAAGTAAAGCAAAATAGTTGGAGAGAGAAAATCCGTGTATTTGTGTGTGTGTGCTTTCCGTGTTTGACGACCATCTCAGAGACCAACAAATACTGTTTCAGATTATATTTCCTGTCTTTGCTTCTGTCAGCACTAACCATCAATAGCCTACCACTTCTTGTGACTGGTAAGCTATCTATCTATCTATCTATATATATATATATATATATATATATAATGCCAGCAGGAAGGCAAATCTACTTTTGACATCTACTTTTCCATTGGCTGGATGAAGTTTGTTGAGGCAGATTCCCAAAGTAATTGTTTCCTCGTGCCCATACATGTTTTTGCAGAATATTTGAAATGAATGGAATTCATTTACAATGATCACACAATGTCAAAACAATTAGGCACAAAATATACACACACTTCCACTTTCACACACACACACACACACACACACACACATAATTACGTTTACCATCATCATCATTTAGCATGCATTTTCCATGGGCTGACCAGTTTGACAGGAATTGGCCAGCTGCAGAGCTGCGCCAGACTATTTTGGCAAGTTTTTTCTATGGCTTGTTGCCCTTCCTAATTCCAACCACTTTACAGAGTGTACTGAGTGCTTTTTATGTGGCACCAGCATAAGAACAGAGGTGATGAATTGTCAGAATGCCCCCCCCCTCCTCTCCCTAAGATACAGGTTGGTAAAATGTAAAAGTGAAGTGGGGGGGTGATATGCTTCATGTAGAAATTGTCGTCTTCACAATTTCACACAATCCAACCAGGGACATTGTGATTACAAAACAAACTGCTTTACCGTTCAATCATAACTACTCCCTCTCCTGTCTATGTCTCTCTCTCTCGCCCCCCCCCCTTCTCTCTCTCTCTCTCAGACACACACACACAGGCACATTTGTTTATCTTGGCAAAGGTGTGATGTATTATCCATGGCTTAGATCTGTCAGGACATGACAAGTGAAATAATTCCTATGTGTACAGTGTACTGGTGTAGTTTCAAAACAATCACTGCAGACTCTGGGTCTTCGGATCATTGGTTGTGTAGGTATGTGCGAGAGTACACGTACACGTACACACACACATACGTACGTTTGTGTGTATGTATAGTCACATATATTTGTGTGTGTAATTGTTTTTGATCCCTTGATTCTAGGAAACTCATTCACAGGCAACTGGGTTGGGTAGGGTAGTGTCATGAATGCATGTGTACATACATACACATATGTGCATATATACATATATATATATATATATATATATGCATGTGTATATTTACGTGTGTGTACATATATATATCTGTGTGTGTATGTATGTGTACCGGACGCTGACACTCGTTGATGCTGCATCGAAGAGGCCAGGGAATAGAAGAAAGAAGACATGCACCCAACACCAGAGCTGAAGACACCTCCGAAAGGAGGGGCCCCGCCACATCAAAACGGTAGAGGAGTAGGGGCCGAAACCGGACGTGGTTCCTCCTGATGATGTCTTGAGCTAACTGGATCCTATAAAGGAGCTGTTGTGGTAGCAGACCACGAAACATGGTTGAAATTCCTCCTATCTGAATGTAATATGTATGTGTACATTGTATATCTATGTTTGTATGTGTGTGTGCAGGGACATGCACATATGCAATCCTATGGTTTTAGATTCTGCTCAATACGAAGCTATACAATGTTTACACTGGGATCAGCTGATCACTCTTTTGAAATTCATTTTGTACAAAACCATGTATCATCGTCCTTAATACTGTTTCATTTGTCAACATGTGTGTGTGTGTGTGTGTGCGTGTGTGTGTGTGTGTATTCTTTTATTTGTGTCAGTCATTTGACTGTGGCCATGCTGGAGCACCGCCTTTAGTCAAACAAGTCGACCTCAGGACTTATTCTTTGTAAGCCTAGTACTTATTCTATCGGCCTCTTTCGCCGAACCGCTAAGTTACGGGGAACGTAAACACACCAACATCAGTTGTCAAGCGATGGTGGGGCAACAAACACACACACACACACACACACACACACACACACACAAATATATATACACGACAGGCTTCCTTCAGTTTCCATCTACCAAATCCACTCACAAGGCTTTGGTCGGCCCCTGGACTATAGTAGAAGGCACTTGCCCAAGGTACCGCGCAGTGGGACTGAACCTGGAACCATGTGGTTGGGAAGCAAGCTTCTTACCACACAGCCACTCCTGCACCTATATATATATATATATATGCATGTTTGTATATATGTATGTATGTATTTATATGTACACGTGTATGTATATGTATGATGGGGATGTATCCATTTGTTCATGTATGTGTAAATTTGTATACTTGTGTGTGTATGTGTGTATGTTTATATTTGCATCTTACTGTCTATGCCCGTGTGTCCGGCTGTCTGAGTGCATATGGTATTTAATTATTATTATTATTATTATTATTATTGATATTTTCTAAACCATTGTTTTCCCCATCAAATATAATTCCTTTGAAAAATGTATACCAACAACATACAGCACACATAGTAAATATGTAGACAACACACATAAGCACACACTACCGACTATGCTCTTCAACCCCACTCATTTTATACATACATACATATATATATATATATATATATGTGTGTGTGTGTGTATGTATGTATAATATATATATATATATATATATATATATATATATAAAACAAACAAACACTGTTCTGCTTTATTCCATCTAGCGCCATGGCAAGAATGATGGATGCATTGTAAAGGTATGATAAATCACTTTCCATTGTGTACCGATCAAGTTTATCTTCTCTACTAGTTTTAGCTTGTCTACTACCACCACCACCACTACTACTACTACTACTACCACCAGCACACCCACCACCACCACCACTACTACTACTACTACTACTACTACTACTACTATTGTGACTATTAGTACCACATATCACAACTGTGTTTCACCTGTACACAAATTATATCTTATCCGGCCTGTGCTGCTGTTACTGCAAGCATTTTTATTCACCCTACATTGTTCACAAGCACAAACACTTAGCATGATATAATATGATATATAATGTGATATGATATGATATGATATGATGATGATGGCTTGTCTGTATGTATTTCTGTTGTTGTTGTTTGGTTTTAACAACTTGTGGTAAATCTCAAGATTTTGCTGACTTTAAACCTGTCTTAACTGTCCTCCGTCGACGACCCGGCTGCCAATAGGCGACAGGTTGTTGTTCGATGCTGGAGAATTCCTTCAGGGGCCAGGCAGTCATGTACAAACACACACACACAGTAGTGACATCTCTGGTTTGCCTTGTTGGTAAGGGAGATAAATGCCAATAAACTTGCTGGTCAAGTCTGTCAAGGAAAACCAAACTCAGAATGTAAAGAGCCAGAATGAATGCTGCTCCACCTGTTGACCAACAGGCCACTGATGTGGTCAGCTTGCCACCCTAATAATTCTTTCCGCAATAGACACGAGGCATGACATTCACGAAGAGTGAGTAAGTCATTTAATATTGACCCCAGTACACATTTGGAACTTGTTTTATCGACCCCAAAAGGATAAAAGGCAAAGTCTACCTCGGCAGAATTTGAACTCGGAATGTAAAGACAAGTGAAATGCCACTAAGCATTTTCTCTGGCTTGCTAAGAATTCTGCTTGCTCACCATTTTAAAAAAGATTTCTAATTTAAACCCAAGTCTAGCAGTTTTGAGGGGAGGGGATTAGCTGATACTTACTGACCCTAGTACTTGACAGCTATTTTATTATATCGACCCCACAAGGATGGAAAGCAAAGTTGACCTTGGCTGGATTTGAACTCTGAATGTATTATATCATTTTATCAAAACATCTGTACTTCTAACACACAGTTACATTGCAGGTCTACTTCTCTTGAGTGTTCCACTCTCAGCCGCTTACGAACATGGTTTTAACTTGCCAAATTTCCCTTTCATGTCTGTTGAAGGTCCGATAATGAGGTCCAACTAATGTGGTGGTGGTGGTGGTGGTGGTGATGGTGGTAGTGGTGGTCAAAAGTTAATAGGATAAGGGGAAAAGCTTTGAAGTGTAGAAGACCCACATATGCAAGTTAATTGTAGACACCAAACAACTGTACTTGCAAGCTGTCACTTTGCTGTACGCCTTCTTCTTCTGATAATCTGTTACATCATAAAATGTATTCAATCGTATTGATCTTCTTTTGAAGAAGCAGGTACTCTGTTTTCATGGCCATGTATGCAATTAGCACAAATGAAAATTTAGAGGCCTGACCATGTGGTACATTATAATGATACATCCACATGGTGCATTACATTGACGCATTCATATAGTACATTACAAAAAACTTTTGTAAGATACATTAGAATGAATCATCCATGTGGTATAACAGTACAGTGGAATCATCCATGTAGCACATTACTGTGAATCATTCATGTGGTAAATTGCAGTGAATTACCCTTGTACATTATTTAGCCTGTTCTTGTTATACATTAGTGAAACATTCACATTGTACCTTACAGTAATCCTTTGTGGTACATCACTGTGATCCATCCACGTGGTACATTATTAGGGCTGTTCTTGTGATACAGTAAACCATCTGAGTGGTACATCACTGTGAACTATCCATGTGGTACATTATTGGAGGTGTTCATGTGGTACACTACTGTAATCCATCCATGATGATGATCATCATCACTTAACGTCTGTTTTCCATGTTGGCATGGGTTGGACAGTTTGACAGGGGCTGATAAGGCCAGGAGCAACACCAGGCTCCCTGGTCCGTTTCTGTATGGTTTCTACAGCTGGCTGCCCTCCCTAATACACCAACCACTTTACAGTCACTGGCTGCTTTTTACATGGCACCATCACCAGTGATGTACATTATCATCCATCCACCTCACATTAAACCATTTTTGTGGTACCATATGAAACACTCTTCTAATAGTTTCACCATATTGTAGCTATGTTCCTGTGGTACTGTTGGTTGGAAGGGGTTGATTTCTCCTTCCATTAAACAGCCATTCAATACAACTTTGATTTCTTAAGGATCTTCCATTCATTTGGGTTTTTCGTCTTGATTCATCTCTTATGAAATATGTATTTGTATGTATATAGTTATATATATATGGGTGTATGTGTATTTGTATGTATGTATGTATAACGATCATCTGTGCAATAAATAAACATGGATTGTATATTCTTAAACAGGAATGCAATTCCCTAATTCATTACAGATATTTATCCCCCTATAAATATTAATACTTGTATTTATATTCATGTGGCCTTAATACCAAAATATCTTTCCCTCTCATACATATTGATATATGCAAACACACACATAAATATGTGTGTGTACATGCATTCATATACACATTTGTACATATGTATCTCTTTTACCTGTTTCAGTCATTTAACTGTAGCCATGCTGGAGCACCGCCTTTAGTCGAGCTAATCGACCCCTGGACTTATTCTTTGTAAGCCTAGTACTTATTCAATCGGTCTCTTTTTGCCGAACCGCTAAGTTACGGGGACTTAAACGCACCAGCATCGGTTGTCAAGCGATGGTGGAGGGACAAACACAGACACACAAACACACATACATACATACATACATACACACACACACACACACATATATATATATATATATATCTATATATATATATATATATATATATACATATATACGACGGGCTTCTTTCAGTTTCCGTCTACCAAATCCACTCACAAGGCTTTGGTCGGCCCGAGGCTATAGTAGAAGACACTTGCCAAAGGTGCCACGCAGTGAGACTGAACCCGGAACCATGTGGTTGGTAAGCAAGCTACTTACCACACAGCCACTCCTGTACCTGTATGTATATATATGTATATGTTTGTATATGCATATAAATATATATATATTTATATGTATATTTGTATGTGTATGTATGTATGTATATGCATATATGCATATGTATATATATATATATATATATATATATATATATATATATATATATATATATATACATTTATGTATGTTATATATACATATATGTATACATGTATGTATATACATATGTATGTATACACATATGTATATACATATATGTGTGTATGTATGTATACGTAAGTACATATATGTGTATATATATGCACTGATGTATGTATTGCAAATCCGACAGTGCCTATTTCACTCCAGTTACTGGCATCAGCTCATACATTGCTTTTATAGTGACAAGCTCTACCGGATTATTTAACCACTGGCCATTCCCATAAATCTGGTGCAGATGTATTATAGATACCAAATCCCAGCAGGGCTATTCCTTCGAAGAACGAAGGAAAGGAAGAAAGATCAGCATTTGGTTTCAAAGTTACAGCAGTTCAGCAAACAAAACCAGTAGAATGAGTGTCAGTTTTTTTTTTTTTTTTTTTTTAAAGGAAAAGGTACTGGGGTTGATTTGTTCGATTAAACCCTTCAAAGTGGTGCCCCAGCATGGCAACAGTCCAGTGACTGAGTCAAAAGATATAATAATAATAATAATAATAATAATAATTATAATAATAATTATAATGGTAATAACAGTAATAATCTTTTCTACAAAAGGCACGAGCTCTGAAATTTGCAGGGGGGGGGGGACTAGCTGGTTGCATCGCCATCCCCCCTCCCCAGTACATAACTGGTACTTATTTCATCAACCCCGAAAGGATGAAAGGCAAAGTCAACCTCAGCAGAATTTGAACTCAGAACGTAAAGACAAACGAAATGCCACTAAGCAGTTTGCCTGGCGTGCTAACGATTCTGCCAGCTCACCACCTTAATAATAATAATAATAATAATAATAATGATAATGATGATGATGATGATAATCCTTTCTACTAGACGCACAAGGCCTGAAATTTGGGGGGAGGGGACTAATCGATTGCATTGACCCAAGTGTGTAGCTGGTACTTATTTCATCGACCCCCAAAACAATGGAAGGCAAAGTTAATCTCAGCAGAATTTGAACTCAGAAAGTAAGGACGGACAAAATGACACTAAGTATTTTGCCTGGCATGATAACAATTCTACTAGCTCACCACCTTAATAATAATAATAATAATGATAATAATAATGATAATAATAATGAAGATGGTGAGCTGGCAGAACCGTTAGCATGCTGGGCGAAATGCTAAGCGGTATTTCGTCTGCTGCTACATTCTGAGTTCAAATTCTGCCGAGGTCGACTTTGCCTTTCATCCTTTCGGGGGTCAATTAAATAAGTACCAGTTACGCACTGGGGTTGATGCAATCGACTTAATTCCCTTTGTCTTTCCTTGTTTGTCCCCTCTATGTTCAGCATCCACCACCCCTGTGGGTAATAAAGAAATAAATAATAATAATAATAATAATAATAATAATGAAGTTGATGGTGTTGAGAAGGGAAATTCTTCTCTTTGAAACAATAATGATGAGATCTATTTCCATTGAAGCATATCCGTGTTCATGCATGACAAACGCTCCTTTGTACACAACTGGTGCTGACGTTAGCACATCAACAAGCAATGTTTACATACATATTAGATCATCGCTTAAAAAGCGATAAATATTAGCTTGGCTTGTAAACGAGTTTTCACCTTGCCAGAACGATATATGATGTTGTCATCGTCATCATTGTTGTCATCGTCATCATTGTTGTTGTTGCTGTTGTCTTATTGCTATACGTTGAGTGTGCTAAACTCTTTTGCCTTGTCACATTCCATTTTCATTTCTGCAGCTTGATGTTTGTCAATTTCGACGCAGTTCAATTCATTATCTCCATCACACTCGTTAGATATTTTCTGTTTATTTATTTATTTATTAATTCATCTATTTTGTTTTGTTTTTTTTTACTTTGGAATTTGCGTTTGTTGCTTTCTGCACATCAGGCTATGATGTGCAGTTGCATCTATAGCTGCAACAGGTGCAACAATAATAATAAGCAAGTGAGGGAAGCCCCAACCTGCTAGAAATGGCAGCTAAATTTCTCAGATCAAATTTTATCACCGTTAAAAAAAAAGTAAATGAAAAGACAAAAAAAACCACATGCTGAATTTGGTAGTCCTTTGAGGCACAGAAAGGCAGGATGGGCAAGGGTGGAGCATCTTTAGATACAAGTCTACTCACTGAGTGTTCATGTTGAAGATAAACCATCACAGTTGGAAACAAATGTAGTTTTTTTTTTTTTTTTACACAGGAAAGTCACGGTTTGTCCCTCAATAACAATAATAATCATAATTCACAGGCAAAGTTGTCATTGGCACTTTTTATCAAAGGCACAGGGCCTGAAATTTTGGGAGAGGAGACTAGTCAATTACATCGACCCCAGTACTCACCTGATATTTATTTCATGACCTTCTTAACCTCGGCAGAGTTTGAACTCAGGCTAAAAAGACGGACAAAATGCCACTAAACCTATTTCAAACATGTTTATGATTCTGCCAGCTTGTCACTTCAAAAAAACAATAGTTAATGTATATATGACCACAAGGGATATTCCATCAGATGGATGGAAATCAATTTCTGGCAGAAGATGGTTGCAGATGGCACTGTGCTGCCTCCATTACACTGAATTATGACAACAACTGACTCTTTTGTAATTTTGGTATTCATTTTCAGCCTCATACACAGATCATGGAAGCATCTGCTTCTATTCACCATCTCCCCTTTGAACAATTCCCCCTACTTTCTTCAAATCCATCTGCTTGTCTTATATATTCACATTGTGTAGCGTCACATTCTGTTTGATAAATTTCTATGACACGATCCCATTCTGTGTGCTGCACATTTTTTTTTTTTTTATTGTGAACAGCTTTAAATTTTACTGCACATGCAAATGCATCTATGATGCACTTGCAACATATTCCTATAAACTCAAACTGAATTTGTTTTCCAAAATTTTTCATGAATTAATCATATGTTGACTACAACCACACACACACAAAAAACCCCTCAGTGTTTCTTATTTCACATATCCGTCCCATATTCATAATTATGCATATTAGTCCTTATTCTTTATTCTCTGCTACTTTTATTCATTTACTTGTTTCAGTAGTTGAACTGTGGCCATGCTGGGGCATTGTCTGGAAGGATTTAGCTTATTAAATCAACTGTAATATTTGTTTTCTTTTTAGTTTTGTCTGGTACTTATTCTCTCAGTCTCTGACGCTGAACCACATAAGGTATGAGGATGTAAACAAACCGACACCAGTTGTCAAGTGGTACAGGAGCAAATGCAAAGACACACACACAGTGAGGTCTTGAGTTCTTTTTATCCTGTTTGTACTACCAAACACACCCATTTATATATAGAGGATTTTAAGGCCCTTTCATGACTTTTCAGTCAATATATATGTCCGTATATATACTTATATAAAACAATATTGTATAAAAAAGTGTAACTTAGCTTAGCAGTTCAACAAAATAAAGACTGATAAAGCAAGTGACTAAAATCTTTGAATGTGGTACCCCAGCATGGCAGTAGCCTAATGAATGAAATGGATGAAAGAATACGTCAAATGATAATCAACCTTGTTTAGAAACTATGTCCAGCTCACTACTTAGTATTAAGCATCCGATTGATCTGATATGATTTTTACATCTTTGAAATGTAATTTTGTTAATGGGAACACAATGTGTCGAACGTTCATAAAATAACCTTGTTAAACCATTGTTACTGTAAGTTTCAAAATTGCCAACTAAGTCCAGACTCACATTCGATGCCATGTGATTGTACCATGTCAACTGAAGTGATTTGTCTAGGATGTGTACAGAAGTTGCTCTGGTCAAGGACACCTTACTTTAGTGGTTACATGCCATCCAGTATTTGATGATAGATGTTTGAACTAAAAGTTGACCATATATATGGTGTATGTGTGTGTGTGTGTGTGTGTTTGTATGCATACACACACCTGTGTATATGTGTATTTGTATACATATATATATACACACACACACGTGTATATGTATGTGTGTGTATGTATATATATGAAAACATGCACACACAAATGTGTGTGTGTTTGTGTGTATGTATATATATATATATATATATAGATATAGATATAGATATATATATATATATATAGATATAGATATAGATATATAGATATAGATATACAGGGCAGGGAATCGCCAATTAGTAATAAAATTAATATAAAATAAATATCGCTATCAATTTAGAGTAAAATTTGTAGTTTTGGAATCAGTAGTTCTTTGGCTGCTATTTCTGAATTCTCAGTATGTTGGAGAAGCAGGTTACTGTCAATCCCTATATATATATATATATATATATATATATATATAT
>NC_069005.1:31273614-31276437 GCF_001194135.2 Octopus bimaculoides
ATATATGTATGTATGTTGATAGTGCAGTAATATATCTGATGGAAATAAAAACTATGCTACTGCATACTCGGCAAACACTTATGTGCAACAAAGAACTTCAAGTGTCTTTCATGTTTGCATTATTCTGTGAAAAATGGAATGAATTTCTGTTTCATAAAATATCTCTCCTCTTTTTATATCATTGATCAATTCTAGCTTTTCATTGACGTTGTTGTTGTTGTTTCCATTGTCATTTTTGCTTGTTTATCAATACCTTGATGTTTTATTATACTATATATATGTGTGTGTGTCCGACTTTACACGTATTCATTTGTACATATGTGTACACACACACACATACATACGAGGCAAAGATATATAACTGAGCGGTTGAGAAGCTTGCTTTCCAACCATGTGGTCTTGGGTTTAGTCCCACTGAGTGGCACCTTGGGCAAAAGTCTCCTACTATGGCCTCACACTGACCAAAGTCTTGTGGATGGATTTCATAAATGGAAACTGAAAGAAACCCATTGTGTGTGCATGTGTATGTGTGCCCTTGTCTTCACATCACACCATGGTTGTAAGTGTGTCTCACAGTCATGTAAGCAGTGTTGTTCATTTCTAATGTGTTCGGCCACTGGGAAATATTATTACCTTGCTTGGAGACAGGCACGGTTTGGTGACAGAAAGGGCATCCAACTACAGCCAATTTGATTCACCGAATTCTGTTTTAACCCATTCAAGCATGGGAAAATGGATATTAAACAATGCTAATTGAAAGTGGAGTACTGTAACTTATTGGGAGCTGAAACTTTTCAAACTGATATTCCGAGTTTCTTGTTGATCTTCTGACAATTATGCAAAATGCAACACAAAAACCTGTATATAAAATCATCGTTGTCCATCCTTTTGAATCCGTTAACAAGGGTGACTGGATCTACCTCAATGCCATAGAAACCGCTCTCACACCATCTCGCAATCTTGCCCGGATTTGGGATTCCTCCCTTCTCAAGCCAACCCTTCCAAAATATTTGTAAAATTGTACCTCTGTTAACCCTTTTAATTACTGACCCACCTGATACTGTCCCTCATTCTATGATACAAGCCTCTTCTTCTTAAAGTGATCTAAATTTTAAATTTTCCATTATTTAAAAAATTAATTGAAACAAAAGCAGTGGATTTCGGGCAGAAAAAAGTGAAAAAGAGATTCAGATGTTAAATGCCTGCTAACAACCTCAAACATTCTACAATCATGCTTCAAAACACCCCCTTTTCAGTTACCGAGATCGATTCATTTGAACGAGGCAACATCTCTAAAATGCATAGTGACCAGGAGTTACTTCCCCTGCACCATTAAAATTCTTCCATAAATGCATGGAATTGTTACCATAAATGCAGTGTCTACATTTCAGTCCATATATTTTTCATTATATATATATATATATACATTCTTCATATATCTTATATATATATTCTTTATATATCTTATATTATTTGCTTTTATCTCCACCACTCTAAACACACACACACACACACATATATATATATATATATATATATATATATATATATATATATGTGTGTGTGTGTGTGTGTGTAGTTTTTATAAACAAACGAGCATGTATGTTTTCTGTGATGATTTGATAAGCGGTGCCGAGTTTTACAATTCTGTAAGCTTTAAGCTTATAAAATATTACCATTATTTACAGAAATATGTATATATATATATATATGCATGTCTGTCTGTTTTTCTGTTATGTGGCTGTTTTCATTGTCGATGAGATCGTTTCTGCTTGCAGGGTGAACGCTTAAGCCACGCAGTTGGCTGTGCATTTGCTATTTGCTTGGAACGTAAACAAAAGCGAGACAAGGAGTCTGGTGTGAATGTTACCTACAATCAAGACCGTACGATCTTCACACGCACCGGCTCCTTCCGACAAGCTTCCATTACCGAGAGAATCGCTGACCCACAGAGTGCTATCCTAGCAGGTAACACACTAAACGGTATCTATATTTCCTTTCCTTCATTTTTTCATCATTTCACTAACATTTCACTAACGCATACAAGAACTGGAGAGCGATTGTCGTCCCTAACCCCACAAGGCACAACAATACTGATTATTTTAATGCTTTCATGATCATACTCTTTTACTTGTTTCAGTCATTTGACTGTGGCCAGGCTGGAGCACCGCCTTTTAGTTGAGCAAATCGACCCCAGGACTTATTCTTTGGATGCCTAGTACTTATTCTATCGGTCTCTTTTGCCGAACCGCTAGGTTACGGGAACCTAAACACACCACCATCGGTTGTCAAGTGAAGTTGGGGGGACAAACACAGACACAAACATATACACACACATACATACATACATACATATATATATATATATATATATATATACATATATACGACGGGCTTCTTTCAGTTTCCGTCTACCAAATCCACTCACAAGGCTTTGGTCGGCCCGAGGCTATAGTAGAAGGCATTTACCCAAGGTGCCACGCAGTGGGAATGAATCCGGACCCATGTGGTTGGTAAGCAAGCTACTTACCACACAGCCACTCCTGCGCCTATTAATGTGTTTTAAGTCTATGTGTTTTATTTATTTTTCTTTTGAAATGGGTAATTCTTCAAAATTTATTTTGAAAAATAAACACCAGGCATGGCTGTGTGGTTAAGAAGCTCGCTGCGGAATCCTGTGACTTCAGGTTCAGCCCTACTCTGCAGCACCTTGGACAAGTTATCTCCTATGATAATCCTGGGCCGAATAATGCTTTGTGAGTGAATTTGGTAGACAGAAACTTTGTGGAAGCTTTTAAGGGACAGTTAAGTGATGGGAATGTC
>NC_069005.1:31277361-31280100 GCF_001194135.2 Octopus bimaculoides
TATATATATGTACACGTTCAGGATGGCCCAAGAGTAGGTTTACAGTTATATATAAATATATATATATATAAATTAATAATTATCGCCAAGCCAACATGGCAGTCCCAAATATAGGACGAATGCTGCCTGCCACGGATTAGCTCCAAGAGGCCATCGCCTCAAGCTAGCTATGTGACACACGAATCTGTGTCCTTTATAAACTTCGAACAGGGGAGGTCAGCAGCTTCCACTTGCTTCCCCTGAAACTAGTCTAGTTCGATCGTACGTACGTTTGTTTGTTTCTTCGTACGTACGCACGTACGTTCTCTCGTTCGGTCGTTCGTTTGTTCTTTTGTTAGTTCGTTCCTTCGTATGTACGTACGTACGTTCATTCGTACGTACGTACGTACGTACGTTCAATCGTTAGTTCCTTCGTACGTTCGCTCGTTCATTCATTTCGTTTCTTCGTTCATTCGTTCCTTCATACGTACGTACTATCGTTCGTTCGTACATACGTACGTACATTCATTCGTTCCTTCGTACGTACAGACGTAGGTATATGATTCCGATCGCTCATACGTGCGTTCGATCGTTCGTTCTTTCGTACGTACATTCGTTTCTTCGATCGTTCTTTCGTTCGTACCTACGTACATACTTACGTTCGTTCGTTCCTTCATTCATTCGTTCTGTCTTTTGTTTGTTCGTTCGTCGTTCGTTTTTACGTACGTTCGTTCATTCTTTCGTACGTACGTTCGTTCGTTATTTCGTATGTTCGTTCGTTCGATCGTTCGTACGTATTTACGTACATAAGTTCGTTCGTTGTTCGTTCGTTCATTTGCTCGGTCTTTCGTTCGTACGTACGTTCGTTCTTTTATTCGTTCTGTCACTTATCGTACGTACGTACATTCGTTTCTTGGTTCGTTCGTTCGTTAGTTCTTTCGTTTGTTCGTTCGTTCGTATGTACGTTCATTTGTTCATTCGTACGTACCTACTTAGGTTCGTATTTACGTACGTATGTTCCTTCCTTCCATCGCTCGTTCGTTCATACGTACTTATCTACGTACGTCCGTTCGTTCATTCGTTCGTACGTACGTAATTACGTTCGTTTCTTCGTACTTACGTAGGTTTCGAAGGAACAAAAGTACGTACGTACGTACGAACGAACGAACGATCGAACGAATGAACAATGAAAGAACGTAATTACGTACGTACGTACGTTCTTTCGTTCGATCGATCGTTCGTTCGCTCGTACGTACCTTCGTTCATTCGTTTGTTCGTACGTACTTTCGTTCGTTCGTTTGTGAATTCGTTCGATCAATCGTTCGTTCCTACTTACGTTCATTCGTACGTACGGTTGTTCTTTCGTTCATTCGTTGATTCCTACGTACGTTCGTTCGTTCGTTACTACGTACGTATGTGCGAACTTTCGTTCGTTACTACGTACGTATGTGCGAACTTTCGTTCGTTCATTGGTTCGTTCGTTCATAAGTTCGTTCGTACGTATGTACGTTCGTTTGTTCTTACGTACGTACGCTCGTCCATCCGTTCGTACGTTCGTTCTTTCGATCGTTCGTACTGAAGTACGTACGTACCTTCGTTCGTTCGATCGATCGTACATACGTTCGATCGATCGTTCGTACATACGTACTTTCGTTTATTCGTACTACGTACGTTCGTTCGTTCCTTAATTTCGTTCAGTCGTTCGTACGTACATACGTTAGTTCATTCGTACGTACGTACGTACATTCGTTCGATCGTTCCTACGTACGGATGTATGTAGGTACGTTCGTTCGTACGTACGTTCGTTCGTACGTACGTTCGTTTGTATGTTCGTTCGATCTTTCTTTCGTTCGCAAGTGCGTACGTTCGTTTGTTCATTCTAATGTACGTACGGACGTACGCTCGTTCGTTCGTACGTACGGACGTATGTTCGCACGTTCTCTCGATCGTACGTACGTACGTTTGTTTCTTCGTACGTACGCACGTACGTTCGGTCGTTCGTTCTTTAGTTAGTTCGATCCTTCGTATGTACGTTCGTGTGTGCATACGTATGTACGTACGTACGTTCGGTCCTTCGTTCGACCGCACGTACGTACGTTCGTTCGTTCGTACCTACGTACGTAATTACGATCGTTCGTTCGTACTTACGTACGTAAATACGTTCGTTCGTTCGGACATACGTACGTACGTACTTCGTTCGTTCGTTCGTACATGCGTAATTACGTACGTACGTTCTTTCATTCGTTCATTCGTTTGTACGTACGTAGGTGCGTATGTACGTACAATCGTTAGTTCCTTCGTACGTTCGTTCGTTCGTTCATTCGTTCCTTCATACGTACGTACGCACTATCGATCGTTCGTTCTTTCGTGCGTACATTCGTTTCTTCGATCGTTCGTACCTACGTACATACTTACGTTCGTTCGTACTTACCAACGTACGTTCGTTCTTTCGTTCGTTGTTCGTTCGTTCATTTGCTCGGTCGTTCGTTCGTTCGTTCGTTTGTTCGTACGTACGTACGTTCGCTCGTCCATCCGTTCGTTCGATCGTTCGTTCGTACTCACGTACGTACGTACCTTCGTTCGTTCGTACATACGTACGTTCGTTCGTTCGTAAGTACGTACGTTCATTCGTTCGATCGTTTGTACGTACGTTCGTACATACGTGCGTTCGTTTCTTCGTACTATGTACGTTCGTTCGTTCGTTTGTTTCTTAATTTCGTTCGTTCAGTCGTTCGTACGTACGTACGTACGTACATACGT
>NC_069005.1:31280364-31281112 GCF_001194135.2 Octopus bimaculoides
CCTTCCTACGTTCGCTCGTTCATTCATTTCGTTTCTTCGTTCATTCGTTCCTTCATACGTACGTACGTACTATCGTTCGTTCGTACGTTCGGACGTATGTATATGATTCCGTTCGCTCATACGTACGTTCGTTCTTTCGTTCGTACCTACGTACATACTTACGTTCGTTCGTTCCTTCATTCGTTCTGTCTTTTGTTTGTTCGATCGTTCGTTCGTCGTTCGTTTTTACGTACGTTCGTTCATTCTTTTGTACGTAGGTACTTGCGAACGTACATCGTACGTACGTTCGTTCTCTCGTTCTTTCGTCCTTACCAACGTACGTTCGTTCGTTCGTTCGTTCGTTAGTTCTTTCGTTGGTTCTTACGGACGTATGTACGCACGTTCCTTCGTTCGCTCTATCGTACGTACGTACGTTTGTTTCTTCGTACGTACGCACGTACGTGCTTTCGTTCAGTCCTACGTTAGTTCTTTCCTTCGTTCGTTCTTTAGTTAGTTCGTTCTTTAGTTAGTTCGTTCCTTCGTATGTACGTACGATCGTTCTTACGTACTTTCGTTCGTTCCTTCGATCGTTCGTCCGCACGTACGTACGTTCGTTCGTACCTACGTACGTAATTACGATCGTTCGTTCGTACTTACGTACGTAAATACTTTCGTTCGTTCGTACATACGTAATTACGTACGTACGTTCTTTCATTCATTCGTTCGTACGTACGTGCGTATGTACATTCAATCGTTAGTTCCTTCCTAC
>NC_069005.1:31281863-31282918 GCF_001194135.2 Octopus bimaculoides
GTACGTTCGTTCTTTTATTCGTTCTGTCATTCATCGTACGTACGTACATTCGTTTCTTGGTTCGTTCGTACGTACGTACGTTCGTTCGTTCATTCGTTAGTTCTTTCGTTGGTTCATTCTTTCGTTCGTTGGTATGTACGTTCATTTGTTCATTCGTACGTACCTACTTAGGTTCGTATTTACGTACGTACGGTCGTTCCTTCGATCGCTCGTTCGTTCATACGTACTTATCTACGTACGTTCGTTCATTCGTTCGTACGTACGTAATTACGTTCGTTTCTTCGTACTTACGTAGGTTCGAAGGAACAAAAGTACGTACGTACGTGCGAACGATCGAACGAATGAACAATGAAAGAACGTAAGTACGTAATTACGTTCGTACGTACGTTCTTTCGTTCGTTCGCTCGTACGAAAGAACAACCGTAGGTTCGAAGGAACAAAAGTACGTACGAACGAAGGTGCGAACGATCGAACGAATGAACAATGAAAGAACGTAATTACGTACGTTCTTTCGTTCGTTCGATCGTTCGTTCGCTCGTACGTACCTTCGTTCGTTCGTTTGTTCGTACGTACTTTCGTTCGTTCTTTTGTTCGTTCGTTCCTTCTTTTGTTTGTGAATTCGTTCGATCAATCGTTCGTTCCTACTTGCGTTCATTCGTTCGTTTGTTCCTTCGTACGTACGGTTGTTCTTTCGTTCGGACATATGTACCTGCGATTGTTCGGTAAATCGTTTGTTCACTCTTTCGTTCATTCGTTCGTTCGTTGATTCCTACGTACGTTCGTTCGTTCGTTACTACGTACGTATGTGCGAAATTTCGTTCGTTAGTTCGTTCGTTCATTGGGTCGTTCGTTCGTTCCTTAATTTCGTTCAGTCGTTCGTACGTACATACGTTAGTTCGTTCGTACGTACGTACATTCGTTCGTTCGTACGTACGTACATTCGTTCGATCGTTCCTACGTACGGATGTATGTACGTTCGTTCGTACGTTCGTTTGTTTGTTCGTTCGATATTTCTTTCGTACGCAAGTACGTACGTTCGTTTGTTCATTCTAATG
>NC_069005.1:31288614-31292304 GCF_001194135.2 Octopus bimaculoides
GTTCGTTAGTTCGTTCGTTCATTGGGTCGTTCGTTCGTTCCTTAATTTCGTTCAGTCGTTCGTACGTACATACGTTAGTTCGTTCGTACGTACGTACATTCGTTCGTTCGTACGTACGTACATTCGTTCGATCGTTCCTACGTACGGATGTATGTACGTTCATTTGTTTGTTCGTTCGATATTTCTTTCGTACGCAAGTGCGTACGTACGTTCGTTTGTTCATTCTAATGTACGTACGTACGCTCGTTCGTTCGGACGTACGCTCGTTCGTACGGACGTATGTACGCACGTTCCTTCGTTCGCTCTATCGTACGTACGTTTGTTTCTTCGTACGTACGCACGTACGTTCTTTCGTTCAGTCGTACGTTAGTTCTTTCCTTCGTTCGTTCTTTAGTTAGTTCGTTCCTTCGTATGTACGTTCGTTCCTTTGCTCGGTCTTTCGTTCGTACGTACGTTCGTTCTGCCATTCATCGTACGTACGTACATTCGTTTCTTGGTTCGTTCGTTCGTTAGTTCTTTCGTTTGTTCGTTCGTTGGTATGTACGTTCATTTGTTCATTCGTACGTACCTACTTAGGTTCGTATTTACGTACGTACGTTCGTTCCTTCGATCGCTCGTTCGTTCATACGTACTTATCTACGTACGTACGTTCGTTCATTCGTTCGTACGTACGTAATTACGTTCGTTTCTTCGTACTTACGTAGGTTCGAAGGAACAAAAGTACGTACGTACGTACGAACGAACGAACGAAAGTGCGAACGATCGAACGAATGAGCAATGAAAGAACGTAATTACGTACGTTCTTTCGTTCGTTCGATCGTTCGTTCGCTCGTACGTACCTTCGTTTGTTCGTACGTACTTTCGTTCGTTCTTTTGTTCCTTCGTTCGTTCATTCCTTCTTTCGTTTGTGAATTCGTTCGTTCCTACTTGCGTTCATTCGTTCGTTTGTTCCTTCGTACGTACGGTTGTTCTTTCGTTCAGACGTATGTACCTGCGATTGTTCGTTAAATCGTTTGTTCACTCTTTCGTTCATTCCTTCGTTCGTTCCTTAATTTCGTTCAGTCGTTCGTACGTACATACGTTAGTACATTCGTTCGATCGTTCCTACGTACGGATGTATGTACGTACGTTCGTTTGTCTGTTCGTTCGATTTTTCTTTCGTTCGCAAGTGCATACGCTCGTTCGTTTGTACGTACGGACGTATGTTCGGTCGTTCGTTAGTTCTTTCCTTCGTTCGTTCTTTAGTTAGTTCGATCCTTTGTATGTACGTTCGTTTGTACGTTCGTGCGTGCATACGTATGTACGTACGTACGTTCGTTCGTACCTACGTACGTAATTACGATCGTTCGTTCGTACTTACGTACGTAAATACGTTCGGACTTTCGTTTGTACGTACGTACGTACAATCGTTAGTTCCTTCGTACGTTCGCTCGTTCATTCGTTTCTTCATACGTACGTACGTACTATCGTTCGTTCGTTCTTTCGTACGTACGGACGTATGTATATGATTCGGTTCGCTCATACGTACGTTCGATCTTTCGATCGTTCGTGCGTACATTCGTTTCTTCGATCGTTCGTTCATTCGTTCGTACCTACGTACCTACTTACGTTCGTTCGTTCCTTCATTCGTTCTGTCTTTTGTTTGTTCGATCGTTAGTTCGTTCATACTTACGTACGAACGTTCGTTCGTCGTTCGTTTTTACGTACATTCGTTCATTCTTTCGTACGTAGGTACTTGCGAACGTACATCGCACGTACGTTCGTTCTTTCGTACTTACCAACGTACGTTCGTTCTTTCGTTCGTACGTATTTACGTACGTAAGTTCGTTCGTTCGTTCGTACGTATGTTCGTTTGTTCGTACGTACGTACGTTCGCTCGTCCATCCGTTCGTTCGTACTGACGTACCTTCGTTCGTTCGTACATACGTACGTACGTACCTACCTACCTACCTTCGTTCGTTCATTCGTTCGTACGTAAGTACGTACGTTCATTCGTTAGTTCGTTCGATCGTTTGTAAGTACATTCGTTTGTCCGAACGTTCGTTTCTTCGTACTATGTACGTTCGTACGTACATACTTTAGTTCATTCGTTCGTACGTACGTAAATTCGTTCGATCGTTCCTACGTACGTTCGTTTGTTTGGTCGTTCGATATTTCTTTCGTACGCAAGTGCGTACGTACTTACGTTCGGACGTACGCTCGTTCGTTCGTTCGTACGTATGTACGCACGTTCCTTCGTTCGCTCTATCGTACGTACGCACGTACGTTCTTTCGTTCGGTCGTACGTTAGTTCTTTCCTTCGTTCGTTCTTTCGTATGTACGTTCGTACGTACCTTCGATCGTTCGTCCGCACGTACGTACGTTCGTTCGTAATTACGATCGTTCGTTCGTATTTACGTACGTAAATACTTTCGTTCGTTCGTACATACGTAATTGCGTACGTACGTTCTTTCATTCGTTCGTACGTACGTACGTGCGTATGTACGTTCAATCGTTAGTTCCTTCCTACGTTCGTGCGTTCATTCATTTCGTTTCTTCGTTCCTTCATACGTACTATCGTTCGTTCGTTCCTTCATTCGTTCTGTCTTTTGTTTGTTCGATCGTTAGTTCGTTTGTACTTACGTACGTTCGTTAATTCTTTCGTACGTAGGTACTTGCGAACGTACATCGTACGTACGTTCGCTCGATCGTTCTTTCGTACTTACCAGCGTACGTTCTTTCGTTCGTACGTATTTACGTACCTACGTTCGTTCGTTCATTCGTTCGTACGTACCTACTTCGTTCGATCGTTCCTACGTACGTTCGTTCGTTCGTTCGCACGTACATTCTTTTGTTTGTTCGTTCGTTTGTTCATTCTAATGTACGTACCTACGTTCGGACGTACGGTCGTTCGTTCGTTCGTACGGACGTATGTACGCACGTTTCTTCGTACGTTCTTTAGTTCGGTCGTTCGTTAGTTCTTTAATTAGTTCGTTCCTTCGTATGTACGTACGTACGTTCGTTCGTTCAGTCGTTCGTACGTACGTACATACGTTAGTTCATTCGTTCGTACGTACGTACATTCGTTCGCTCGTTCCTACGTTCGGATGTATGTACGTACGTTCGTTCGTTCGTACGTACGTTCGATCTTTCTTTCGTTCGCTAGTGCGTGCGTGCCTTCGGTTGTTCGTTCGTTTGTTCATTCTAATGTGCGTACTACGTACGTTCGTTCGTTCGTACGTACCTACGTTCGGACGTACGCTCGTTCGTTCCTACGTACGGACGTATGTACGCACGTCCCTTCGTTCGCACGTACGTTTGTTTCATCAAACGTACTCACGTACGTTCTTTCGTTCGGTAGTTCTTTCCTTCGTATGTACGTACGTCCGTACGTTCGTTCTTTCGTACATTCGCTCGTTCCTTCATTTCTTTTCTTCATTCATTCGTTCGTATGTACGTACTATCGTTCATTCGTACATATGTACGTAAGTTCATTCGCTCGTTCATACGTACGGATACGTTTCCGTTCGCTCATAAATAAATATATATATAAATATATAAATATATATTTTTTTTCTTTAAGTTTCAGCTTAGAGCTGCGGCCATGCTGATGCACCACCGTGTTGCTACACTGTTATTACAGGGAGCCTCTTACAATATGTGGCACTTGGTGAAGAATGGAGTTTGATTTAGCAACCCTCATTTGCACCT
>NC_069005.1:31293339-31296200 GCF_001194135.2 Octopus bimaculoides
ACTCTGTAAGTTTCATATTCAGTTTTGGACGTTGGTAGTGCAGGGCTTGGAATTTTTCAGCATTAAACTGCATATTATTGTCCTCAGCCCATCTGTAAAATATCTATATATATATATATAAATATGTATAAATATATATCGCTGTCATCCATACATACAGACTTGTCCTTTACAGGTGCTGGTGCCACAGAAAATGCACCCATGCAAGTTCTGCACAGATGCAGCCACTGTTGGTGTCACATAGAAAGCACCCAGCACACTCAGTAAAGTGGTTGGCATCAGGAAGGACACCCAGCCATAGAAACCCTGGTACAACAGACAATTGGTGTCTGGACAGTTCCTTTGCTGGCCATCTCCTGTCAAACTGTCTAACCCATGCCAGCATGGAAAATGGATGTTAAGCGATGATAATGATGTGTATGTGTGTGTAAACCCCGAATTACTCCTGAGAAGTACTCAATATTATTAAACTTATAATTACAGTAGTGACTATAGCAAAATTTTGTGTTTGTAAAAAGGAAACCAGTTCGTAATGTCCTTTGTACGTCTTTAAGATGATCAGGTACCAGTTGTTTTTAATTTGTTTAATTTTGAATTTCTGTTGTGAGTTGTAAAAGTTTGTAGAATATATGAATAGAATAAGAGTGATGAACAATGTCTGAACATTGCATGTGTGAATGAGATTTAGTTGCTCTTTCTAGCATGTTAGAGTTTGCTTTGAATATTTGTATAAAATAGCTGAATGGAAAGTTGCAATAAACTACAAGCTGATGGCCTGGGGTTTGCATCTGCTCAAGCATTTTGATACCTCCTGGGGCAGGACATTTTATTATATACATCATACCACATTTCTCTGGGAGCTAAATTCCATACCCCTATGCCAAGCACTTCCTTTATTAATTTCCCTGGTTTACAAAGATATCTGTTTTACTCTTTAGTTTTCAAATTACTGTCAAATATAAATATTCACATAATCAAGTATAATCTCATAGCTTTGAGATTTCAGTGATGTGATTGTTTTCTTTTAGAATGACATTGTAGGGTAGATGTAAGAGGCCAGATCTGGCTGGTTTGAACATAAAACAGGCAGAATTTTTGGGCCAGATGTGACTCGTTTAAATGTTAAATGTTTAATTAATAATTCTCTCAAAAATTTTAGTTACACACAAAAAAAAAGGGGTTGGGGTTTGGGCCTGGAAATTCTGGATTTGAGAGTAGTTTGTGTGTCTGGTGGTCAGTTTGTGTCCTGGGCTGTCAAGTTTACTAATCTGAGTTTCTGCTGGTTAATAATTCTCTTTGACAGAACCTATTCCAGTGAAGAAGGTCGACAACCCTTATGCAGTTCAGAGACCACACGCCACACACTCCTTGCTCCAAAGACAAGGATCTTTCAGGGGATTCGAGAAATTACATGAAACTTCATCTCCTTTCAAACGGTCAGTCTCTCTAAGATTGAACGAACTCCCGTCAACCTTAAGAAGACAGAACGCTGTTCTCGAATCTCCACCCAATGCGGGCGGTAAGTTTCTCCCTTTCTTTCTTTGTGTCTTTTGAGACTGGGATTTGGTGGAATGATAGAGAAGTTTACTTGCAGTTTTTTTTTTTTTGTGATCACGTGGTTCCACTACACGAGTGTTGGTTTGTTTATGTTCCTGTAGCTTAGCAGTTCAGCAAATGAAAACAAGTATTGAGGTCAATTTCTTCAACTAGAACTCTTTAAAGTAGTGCCCTTGCATAGCTGTTGTCCAATGACTGAAACCAGTAAAAGATAAAGGAGGAACACTAGTTTATTATGGAAAGACAAAACCTGTGGCTTATAACAAGTGCCAAGGGGCTGTGTGCCAAAAAGCTTGCTTCCTAACCAGCTTTCAACCCCACTACATGGCACCTTGGGCAAGTGTCTTCTACTATAGCCTTAGGCTAACCAAAGCCTTGTGAGTGGATTTGATAGACAGAAACTGAAAGAAGCCCATCATATACACACACACACACACACACACATATATATATGCCTTCTGTTCTACAAATAAATTGGCTGTTTCTCCTGAATTATATCCCTTGTTAAAAAGAGTTACCTCTCCCTTGAACCTCTGGAAAAAGGATTGCAAACAACAGGAATTTGAACAACTAAGACGAATAAAGGTACATTAATTTACTCTAGAGGATAAATTCTTTGTTTGCCGAAACTGTCTCCGTTTTTAAGTATAATGGACGAATTGCTTTGTGCCAACTGGGACCGAGAAGGAGAGAGAGTCTCAAGAATGAAGAATTTCTCCAAAAATCCCGTCATTCAGAAAGGAGGATTGTCTGATTGTCTGGAGGCAAGAGGACAGATGTAGAACACATGTTCCTGCTGCTATAGGCGTCATCAGCACATCAGTTGTTTTACTTTATTTGCAGGAGACAGATTAAAGTTTAGATCCATCAATCGACTTCTTTGCAACAAATGGATCCCATGTGGAAGTGCTCCGATGTTGATAAAACTCTCTTTACTCTTTTACTTGTTTCAGTCATTTGACTACGGCCATGCTGGAGCACCGCCTTTAGTCCAGAAAATCGACCCCAGGACTTATTCTTTTGTAAGCCTAGTACTTATTCTATCGGTCTCTTTTTACCAAACCACTAAGTTACGGGGACGTAAACACACCAGCATCGGTTGTCAAGCGATGGTGGGAAGACAAACACTAACACACATACATACACATATATATATATATATATATATATACATACATACATACATATATACCAGTTTCCGTCTACCAAATCCACTCACAAGGCTTTGGTCGGCCTGAGGCTATAGTAGAAGACAATTGCCCAAGGTGCCACGCAGTGGGACTGAAACCAGAACCATGTGGTTG
>NC_069005.1:31296385-31298695 GCF_001194135.2 Octopus bimaculoides
ATTTCAGTCTCAAAGCATTTCTTAAACTTGTTGGGATAACACCAATTGTTGTTTTTGACTTTCATTCTTCCAGCATCAACTGAAGAAAAAAAAAAAAAAAAAAACCTTTGTAAATACCACTAATACGTTTCTGGGATTTCAAGTTACTTATATTCTTTGAAAAAAAGAAAAGAAAAAAATTAAGGTCCCATATTTTTAAACAAAATTTGCCCTTTTGCTTAAAGCTGTTAACCGTTGTTGTTGCTGCTTTTACTGTTTCCCATAATGCAACAGCCAGTAGAGTTTGTGTGACCATAACAACGCTTTGCTTTCAATTGCTTTGTCTCACAATAACCATTTTGTGTTTCCTATATTTGAAGCCACCCTTGCCCACCCCCAGAGATAGGTTGAATAGTTTTGACAGTACCCCAGATACACAAATATAGAAGGTAAATTGTGCGTGAGTTTGAGGTAGCAGTACCCCAGATACACACATAAGATAGACTGTGTAGCTGTTTGCAGTAACAATACTCTAGATATACAGGTATGGGGTACGCTGTGTATCAGTTTGGGTTATCAGTACCTCGAGATATACCGATGTATACCAGTCTGTGTCGATTTGTATTGAAAGTACAGGTAGAGAAATCCAGAGTGGATATAACTGATAAAAGTTATCAGTTTTGGTTCATAATATTTAGCTCCCTGCCCTCGTGTCATCTCATTAATGCTATCTTTACTATTAACATACCTGTGCATTAATTATTACCTTTCTACAGGTGGTGAGCAAAGAATCATTATTGCATTCATCGAAATGCTTCATAACATTTCTTCTGGTCCCTTACATTTCTGAATTCAAATCTTGCTAAGGTTGCCAGTCAAACACTGGGGTTGATGTAATTGACTACCCAACTCCCTAAAAATTGTCGACCTTCTGTCAAAATTTGGAGCCATTATTTAATACCTTTCTAATTTAACCCACCTTATTGTTCCTTTGTCTTATGTTCCTTCATTACATTCTTCTCTTGTTCCTCTTCTATTCTCACGCCAAGCTAACTCACCCCACTCCCTCTTTCCTCCTTATCACACCTCCTGCTGCTTCCACACATAAACATATTTGTCTTCATCTGTTGTGTTTCAGTGAGTAGTCCTATACCCGAGCTGTCCCCTTCTGACGAGAACCCGGATTCAGTCGCCCAGATGTGTCAGCAATTATCCATGGGGCTCCGCGCCCTTAGCACAGACGATCCTTTTGCCAGTGTCCCTCACAGTACGCTCCAGTCCCTCCACTGCCCCTCCTCCGGTGTCATCAACACTGGAGCTTCATTCCAACAGAGTCCCACACATATCTTCAGTAACCCTGGCAACCAATCAGCGAACGCTTCCTCACAAGGTAGGTTTCACATTTACGCATGCATGTACACAGGAGGACACACACATTTACTAGTACACACTGACACAGACATAACATGCTAACAGATATACACAGGGACACACGCCTGTGTGCATGTGTATATATATATATATATATATATATATATATATATATATATATAAAGGAAAAGGATGTAGACAGGATTTTGATAAAAACTATATACTTTCAGCCTAGGGATTCATCATGAATCCCTAAAAGGATGAAAGCATTAAATAAATAGATTTTTCTCGAAATCCCAACTATTTCCTTTTGCCTAATACATGAAATCTGTACACCACTTCAAACAATATATATATATAGATAGATAGGCCACATAAAAAGCACCCGGTATACTCTGTAAAGTGGTTGGCATTAGGAAAGGGCATCCAGCTATAGAAACCAAGCCAAACTGGAACCTGGTACAGCTTCCCAGCTCTTGTCAAACCATCCAACCAATGCTAGCATGGGAAATAGATGTTAAAGGATGATGGTGAGATATATGTGTGTGTGTAAAAGGGTAAAGACCCTCTTCAGTCATGCGTGACCATGGGATTGCACCTAGAAAGTTACCCTCCGAGACACAAGACTGGGAGAGGTTGTTTATGGAAGACCAGCAGTCACCCATGCATACCGGCCTCCCCTCTGCACGCCACTGATGTTATCTTGCCCTGGAGACGCTCTCTAAAGTATTGCGCAAGCCTTATTGGACCTAAAGTTGAGCAGGAGGGTATTGCAGTTGACTTTCAACCTAAGTTGAATTTAATATATATATTTATGTGTGTGGCTGGTTCTTTGGTAGAAGACACTTGCCGAACAGGTCATGTGATAAGACAGAACCTGAAACCATGTAATTAGGAAGCAAGAGTTTTACCACACAGCCCCACCTGTGAGTATACCAGACACCTATGCACCAAGCTATC
>NC_069005.1:31300535-31303197 GCF_001194135.2 Octopus bimaculoides
AAAGAGACGAAAGGGTTATGTAAATTCAGTCTTGCATGATTTTGTTTTTAAAAATCTTTTTTTTAGGCATGGCTGTGTGGTAAGAAGTTTGCTTCCCAGTCGCATGGCTCTGGGTTCAGTCCCACTGCATGGCACCTTGGGCAAGCACTTTTTATTATAGCCTCAGGCCAACCAAAACCTTGTGAAGGGATTCGAGAGATGGAAACTGAAAGAATCCTGTGTCTTCTACTATAGCCTCAGGCCGACCAAAGCCTTGTGAGTGAATTTGGTTGACGGAAACTGAAAGAAGCCCGTCGTATACATATATGTTTGTGTGTCTGTGTTTGTCCCCCGCCAGCATCGCTTGACAACCAATGCTGGTGTGTTTACGTCCCCATAACTTAGCCATTCGACGAAAGAGACTGATAGAAAAAGTACTAGGCTTACAAAGAATAAGACCTGGGGTCGATTTGCTCGACTAAAGGCGGTGCTCCAGCATGGCCGCAGTGAATTGACTGAAACAAGTAAAAGAGTGTATTGAAGCCTATTTGCTTCAGTAAAGGTACATCAATTTGCTCTACTCCTGCAGGTCATCACTTTGGTTTTAACATCCAGAAACTGTCACTCCACCAGTTACAACAAGAAGAGTCCCAATTGATTTGATTAATGGAACAGTATAACATTCAAGTGGCTGAGTACTCCACAGCCACGTATACCCTTAATGATGTTCTCAGGGAAATGACGCAGAATATTTTCTACTCTAGGAACAAGGCCAGGGGAGGGGACTAGTCAATTAGACCGACCTTTATCGACCCTGAAATGAGGAAAGGCAAAGTTGACCTCGGAGGAAATTTGAACTCAGAACATAAAGACAGACGAAATACTGCTAAGCATTTTGCACGGTGTGCTAACCACTCTGCCAGCTCACCACCTTCAGCATGGCACAAAATGTGACAAGGCTTTCCCCTGTTGAATTACTGGTATAACTCGTTTTCACCACTGAGTGGACTAGAGCAATGTGAAATAAAGTGTCTTGCTCAAGGACACAACATGCCCCCTGGGAATTGAACTCGTGATGTAACGATTGTGAGCTGAATAGTGTAACCACTAAGCCACACATGCACATTCATTAACTCCCAGAAAAATCTACCACACAACAAGGATATTGTTTGAAACAGACCTGATCAATCTCATAAAATTAAATTTAATGACGACAAACAGTTTCAAACCTGATCTAACCGTTTAGCATTTAGATTACTCTTGTCAAATACTATTCTTATTTATTCACACAGTTTTGAATTAATCCTGGATTATCTCATAGCTCCATTTGTGTGGATGGATGGATGGATGGAGTGAGGAAAGCTTTAATGGTTAGAGGTGCTAGAGTGAGAGAGAAGCAAGAGAGGTAGGAAAGCTTGAGTGGATTGATGTTGCTTCAAAGGGGTACGTAACCAGCATGATGTGATGGGGTAAACCAGCATATGCTGATATTAGGGGTTGCTTTCTATGCCTTGACCCGAGCATGAGACGGGGCTTGCCTCTGAGCTGGGAAATGAATGGAATGCCTGGTGTGTGTATTTTGTTGTGACTACCCCCTCCTATGGAGAATAGGCCTTGGTAAATTAAAATCTCACAGCTTCAAGATTCTGGTGATATGTTTGTTTTTAGAATAACATTGTAGTATAGGTGTGAAAGGACAGATCCAGCTTCTCACACCTACCCTACAATCATTGTCATCATCGTTTAACGTCCGCCTTCCATGCTGGCATGGGTTGGACGATTTGACTGAGGACTGGTGAACCAGATGGCTGCACCAGGCTCCAATCTGATTTGGCAGAGTTTCTACAGCTGGATGTCCTTCCTAACGCCAACCACTCCGAGAGTGTAGTGGATGCTTTTACGTGCCACTGGCACAAAGGCCAGTCAGGAGGTACTGGCAATGGCCACGCTCAAAATGGTGTATTTTACGTGCTACTTGCACAGGAGCCAGTCCAGCGGCACTGGCAACGATCTCGCTCGAATGTCTTTATACAATATCATTCTAAAATTAAATCCTCTTTACATCTTCGAAATCTCAAAGCTACGAGATAATTCCTGATTAATTCAAAACAATATGAATAAATAAGCATTACATTTGACAGAGTAATCTGAACGCTGTAGGGTTAACCATAAAACAGGTAGACTATCTCAACCTGAAATGGCCATTTTAAATGCTAAAGGGTTAAAGAATACCTGTTCTGAAACAATTCCAGTAATTCTATTTGTACAACAAAACACAAAAATATATGAACTGAGCAGACAGCATTATGTGACTCACTCTGCTTAGTAATATCACAAGTATATACAGGGTGTCCCGAAGGTCTGGGTACGTGGAGTAAATAAAATGATAACATAAACAATTAAATATAAAAAATAATAATTTCTTAAAATATGTGTTAATCCCCATGTGGGTACATGGAGTAAATAAAATCATAACATAAACAATTAAATATAAGAAATAATAATTTCTTAAAGTATGTGTTAATCCCCATGTACCCAGACTTTGTGGACACTCTGTATATATATATATATATATATATATATATATAAAGAAAAATAAATCGCAGTGCATAGAATAAGATTACAATGATGAAGCCAAATGCCTAGTGAAACAGCTGGATGTAGCAGACACTACAGCATTGTA
>NC_069005.1:31303377-31314361 GCF_001194135.2 Octopus bimaculoides
TATATATATATATATATATGGGTCATATGTACAGAAAACAAGAGACAAAGACAGGTGAGGGAACAACAAGCAGGTGTATTAGTTTGACGCTTGAGAAGAATAGAAAAGTCTTTGCTATTTTGAGCCTATGGTCTTTGACAAAAACTAACAATGGAGAGAGAAAAAAGTGTCAGGATTAACGATGTAATATGATGAACATATGCATATGGTGAAAAGTCACAACTTTAGCCAGTTATGTATAGCAATTAAAAGAGAATGCAGTACTGTTTAAAAGCAGCTGGGGGTTACTGGAACATATCTAGGCCATATTTTATTGGTAGTAGGAGATGCAGACTCTGCTCGGTGGAGAAGAGAACCATTCTAAAATATCCATACATGGCCTATGCAAGAGATGGCTGTGAAAATAGCACGCACACACATACAATACATGTATATCAGTTAGATGACCATAGAAGAAAAAGAGTACACTCTGTATGAGAAACAGAACATATCCAACCAGGGTCTAGTTATACCTCTAGCATAAAAGGGGTGATGCAGTTCCAGCTACCATGACTAAAGTGTTGTCAGTATTGCCAAGTGCAATAGTCAGCATGAAACCAATGGTATATTACTGGTTATATGCCATAACCAGTAATATACTGCTCAACTAGTTAGACAGACAGATAAATAGATGGTAAGCTAAAACATGGCCATACTGCTATGGATGCCAAAACATGGCCATACTGCTATGGATGCCAAAACATGGCCCTATTTAGGCAGGTTGTCTAAGTAACATATGTAGATCAACTCGCCAGAAACAATGGATGCCACCCCAAAGACCTTCCTCAACTAATACAGGACTGAGATGGATGGCATGTGCAGGTTAAAAATGTTCAAGCAAGCTCAACCAGGTAACAATGATGATATATAGATACATATGTACACATATAGATAATAAGAATAGGATGGAGTAAATTCAGAGAGCTGTTACCGCTGTTGGTCATGAAAGGTTTCTCTCTCTAAGTGAAAGGAAGATTATATAATGCATGTATACAGACAGCAATTCTACATGGTAATAAGACATGGGCCCTGGATGCAGAGGACAAGCGATGGTTAGAAAGGAATGAGGCTAGTATGCTCCATTGAAGGTGTGATATAAGTGTCCATGCTCGACAGAGTGCTAATGTTTTGAGAGAGAAGTTAGGCATAAGAGGAATTAGTTGCTGTGTGCAAGAGAGAAGACTGCATTAGTTTGGTCATATGATGCGGATGGATGCTGACAGCTCCATAAAGAAGTGCCAGTGGATGGAACACACGGAAGAGTGAGACCCAGAAAGACATGGGACGAAATACTAAAGAACAACCTCAGGAAGCTGAACCTTTCAGGTGAGATGATGACAAAGGACCAAGATACCTGGCACCTGGCCATACTCAAGAAGACCCACACCCTGCAGAAGAAGTCTTAAAACCAATCCTTCTGGTGGTGTAAAGCACTCATGGCAGTGCCACACAAAAGCACATGTGCAGTGCCACATAAAAGTGCCCATGTGGTGTCACATTAAAGCACTCCTGCAGTACCATGTAAAAATATCCAGCACACTCTGTAAAGTGGTTCGTGTTAGGATGGGCATCCGGCCATAGAAAGCATGACAAATCAGACTGGAGTCTGGTGCAGATCCCCAGCTTGCCAGTTCTGGTCAAACCACATCCAACCCATGCCAGCATGGACAACAGGACGTTAGATGACAACGATGGTGATTTTATATATATATATATATATATATATATATATATAACAACACAAAGGAGAGAGGATCAAAATAATTATGGTTGCATCTTTTTCTAACATGATTCTGTTAACCAGGATGGAAAAGGCTTTTTATCATGGAGAAAATTTTTTTTTTACAAGGGGGGACCCACCCGCAACTACAAGGGGTCCACTCGCAACTGCAAGGGGGCCGCCCGCATCTACAAGGGGGCTCACCCACAACTACAATGCTATCGTTTCATTTTCTTTTTTTTTTTTTTGTTAAAAGTATTCTTTTCAACTGTCTACAAACACAGCCAGGCTGAAATAATTAATGCATTCTTCCAGGAGTGAATAAAAATTTCTCAAACTTGAGGGGATGGAGCCCTTAGATACTAACAAGGGCCCCCACATATGGATTCTAATGACGCAGGGACCCGCTTGCCATCAGGCAACCTGACAACCTGGCCAGTCCACCACTGTCAATGGTCATAGACGCCCTTGTCATTTGTCTCCACTCCAAGGTTACCCTACAGACATCTGTGGCTTCACTGTTCCAGTATGAAATGATACATACTCGTTCATCTCCTGAAAGTCTAGCTCTAGCTAAACTTTATCTCGAGTCAGCTAAGCTACAACTCTTCACCTCGTCTTTCAAGGGAATTAAGATACCTGGGTATGGGACTGGGTTTATTTGATATCAGACGTCTCCCCTCCCCGAGACCTTTTCACGCCACGAAAATTTTGTTATTCTAGCTAACGACTAGCTTATAAGCACAACTACTATGTTATTTGGCTACAAAACATGGTTCAGCTTTCTGCTTCGCTTGGTGTGTATGATGGCTGGGGAAGCATTGACAAAACGCGGAAAAGAAAAATGTTCCCGCGATGGATTTCCATACAACTTTAACAAAGTAAGCAAAATCGACTGTGAATTGAAATTTTGGTCTGGTGTGCGGGGAAATCGATGCAAAGCAAGACTACATACAAAAGTTTTGGGAAGTGGTGAAGAATATTAAATTTCCATTCACGTGAAGCTTCGCCAGCATAACAAGTTGCATATTTTAGAACAAATCTAAAAAACGGACAGCAACCGAATTAGAACAGTAAACGGAGAATACAGTACAAACAATAATTCAGAGGCAAGACCATCGTTGACTGCAATATCAACTTAGTATACAATGACCAAGAACATGGAAGTTAGATGGATTGCGTAAGATTCAGAAAGGGAGAGGAATGCCTATTATGAACGTTTGTTTATTGGATATGAACCACTTCAAGATATGAAACTATTACGAATTTTGCAAATATGAATGCTGTTGAGCACCCGAGCAGTATTGCTCATAATTACCAAATGAAGAGCTGAATAAAGTTTTCTCTTAAAAAGAATATTTCCTTTCATTTAATAACAAATCTTTCACTTAACGATTGTGTCATATAAAGGGAGATAACTCCCATTTAACTATACCAATCGATTATATTGTTTCCTCTCTCTCTCATTCCCATTACGTATCATCCTCCTTATCATTTAACGTCCGTAGTCCATGCTGGCATGGGTTGGACGGTGTGACCAGAGCTGGCAAGCTAGTGGGGGGGGGGGCTGCACCAGACTCCGGTGTGATTCGGCATGGTTTTTTTTTATGCATATATGAAATGGGAACGTGTTCGTATCAATAGCAATCGAGATTATTTAATGTTTCTCTCGTTCACTCTCTAGTGTGTGTATTCCTTCGTTCTCTCCTTCGCTTCTTATACCAAAAGGTGCCGCCGGCGTCAAATAGACCATCACCAAAGCAGGATCCGGTGTCCAGTCAGCGGAGTGGAAACATCGGCGTCCAATCGTCCCATTCTGAAGATAATCCTTCCCAATCCGTTTGTTCACCTCTCATTATCGAATTCGTTCCTGGCCTCCCATTTCGTAGTATGTTCATAGCAGCTCACCTTGTTTCTCAACGTCGGGGGCTCCTACTTCTAGAAATACTTCACAGTCCATCACTCGCTGTCAAACACAACCAGGAAATCCTCGTCTTCGATCCTGTCCGTGGTATTCCTTTCCTGAGCTCACGCTACGCAGCGCACTGCCTCCCAAACTCTACTCCTATCTTGCCAACCATAAAGCTACCCAGCCAGCTCGTCACATCCATCACTATATCAATGTCACCCACAACCCTATCGACCACAATCTCCTATTCCCTCACTGACGTTTACTGTCCCACCATTTTCACTACACTGACACCTCTACATCTAACCTCCTCCTGCTAGCCTTAAGCCGGTTATTCCACTCCAGTTCCCAACCATCTTTGTGGTTACCAGCGCTGTTGTGCAGCGCGTATCAATGAGTAAGCTCTTACTTCCCTTCCCACCGCTAGGTAACGGGAACGTAAACACAACAACACCAGTTGTCAAACGGTGGTAGGGGACAAACACATATACATATAATTACACATACTGCGAGCTTCTTTTAGTTTCCGTCTAGCAAATTCACTAACAATGCTTTGGTCGGCCCTGAGCTATAGTGGAAGACACTTACCCAAGGTGTCGTACAGTGGGACTGAACTCAGAACCATGTGGTTGAGAAGCAAACGTCTTACCATATAGCCATGCCTGTACAAAATTTCATTAGAAAAATATTCATTTTTCTGAAATTTATGAGGAAACTAAGTCAGCGGTGTCGGGGCAGACTCGAGTAAGTAGTTCAATGAGACATGTCTTACTTTCTTAATTCAGGCCACGACATCACCTTCGCAGGAAAAAGGCCTGAGAACATCACTACCAAACCTTATATTCCTATCTTTGTGGCTATGTTAATCGTCAACGACAGAAACAAGTGACAACAGAAAATGCTGAAATAGTGTACGGTATGAAAGACGAACAAAAATAAAAGAAGACTCCTACCTGGCGCTTGTGGAGCGACTTCAAACAGGAAAACTACTCAAAACTGCCACTGCAATTCGTTATGTAATCCTGGGACACTCACTAACCTGAACTTCTGGGTCAAAAATCAGTAATACACCAGAATTCTATCAGCATACCTGTTCTATTTGGTTACCGTTCCATGAAGACAGCTGATTGAATTTCCCGCAATGTTGCCTGACGTCACTTCCGGTGCATCACACAGCATCCCACAAGTAGAATGTGATTGGAAGATTTAACTGCTATTTCTAACCATCCCAATGAGCTCTACTTTATTGTATTTTAGAAATAATTTTATCCAAATTAGCGAACTGGCAGAATCGTTAGCTTGCCGGGAAAAACGCCTAGCGACAATACGTTCGTCTTTACATTCTGAGTTCAAATTCCCCCGAGGTCAAATTTGCTTTTCAGGGGTCGATGGAGTTAGTACCAGTTGAGTACTGGGTCGATATAATCGACTTACCCCCAGCCCTGAGACAAAATCTGAAACCAATAAAGAGTTGTCCAATATCTGGATAGTCAGAATCCAGAACACCCCCACTTACCATAATCTTGCGTAACCCGTCCAACACACTTTGGACCTTTGGCGTTTCATGTGTGTGTGTGTGTAACATAACTATTTTTTTTAATGATGGAAACTGAAATTCCGGGCTTTTGGAGAATGTTTAAAATTCTTCCCGGACGCCAATTTGGACTGTTGAATCGAGGAAATGTCTTAGAAAATACAGACATATGGCAACCCTAGTCCAATTCATCCTCTATTAAAAATGGTAGAAAGTGATTTGAAGATTTGACCACTACTTTTTACGTGGTTGAGCGACAATACAGGGATTTACTAAGAGTTGTCTCCCTTATCATGTCGGAATTCCTGAAGATATTTTCTCGTTCAATGACGATTTTTTTTTAATTTTGGAACAAGGCCAACAAGTTTGAGAGAGGAAGTAAGTCGATTATATCAACCCCAGTGTTCAACTGGTGCTTATTTTATTGACCTCGAAAAAAGTGAGTACCAGTTGAGCACTGGAGTCGACATAATCGACTGACCCCTCCCCCGGAATTGCAGGTCTTGTGCCAAAATTTGGAACCAATATTGATATCGATTCCTTCACTTTTTTTATTTATTTTAGCTTAACATTATTTTCGCTTTTCTTCTTCAAATTGAAGAAAGCATTAACAACGCTACTTTGATATCCTGCATCTTTCACGAGCTCCTCCTACTGACATCACTCAATATTGATTCATTATCAAATTATAATTTAAACGAGATATTCTTTCAGAATTTAGGGACAATAATGATACAATAAATTTATCTAAAGAAGATCAGCTTGTTGTTTTCGAATTGAATACAATGTCGAAACATGTAATAGACAACCCATATTTGTTGAGTGTGAACTGCTGCAATATTTAGGGACCTGCTAAAAGACTTCCCCTGGCCTGCTTTCAATTCGTCCCAGAGAAACCCCTTCTCTCTCTTTTTTTTTTTTCCTGCAATTGGAAGCAGGATTCAATCAGAATGCACAGATCCCATAAAGGTATTGCAAGACATCTGGGTCAATACCCTAAGCTTCCACTAATTCATACCCCCTTGGTTGATATCTTTGTAAATCTTATTGTTGGCACTCCGTCGCTTACGACATCAAGGGTTCCAGTTGATCCGATCAACGGAACAGCCTGCTCGTGAAATTAACGTGCAAGTGGCTGAGCACTCCACAGACACGTATACCCTTAACGTAGTTCTTGGGGATATTCAGCGTGCCACAAGGCTTTGAATTACAGACACAACAGAAACAGGAAGAAAGAGTGAGAGAAAGTTGTGGTGAAAGAGTACAGCAAGGTTCGCCACCATCTCCTGCCGGAGCCTCGTGGAGCTTTAGGTGTTTTCGCTCAATAAACACTCACAACGCCTGGTCTGGGAATCGAAACTGCGATCCTATGACCGTGAGTCCGCTGCCCTAACCACTGGGCCATTGCGCCTCCTGTAAATCTTATTATGCACACAACAATCAGGTGGAAAAGCCAGTAGAATCGTTACCGTGCCAGATAAAATGCTTGGTGCCATTTCTTCTGGCCTTTTATGTTCTGAGTTCAAATGTCACCATGGTCAACTTTTCTTTCATCCTCTCAGGGTCGATAAAATAAGGCCCAGCTGGGCACTGGGGGTTGATAAAATTATCTTTGCTTCTCCCTTCAAAATTACTGGCATTGTGCCAAGAATGACAATACTTCAACAAAAGTAAAAGAAAACTCATAACATTTGGTGAGGTATGTATTTAATATCAAGGGCTTATATTTTCCATCTTATACGCATTCCAGTATTGAGTTCTTTGTGTCTCTGTCCTTGGACGAAATGTTAGTCATTTCAATAACCAGACTCTGTCTTAGAATTTTACAGGGACAGTGAGTTACAGAATGCTATAAGCTGGAATGTGTGTGTGTGTATGTGTTTGTACATGGATTGATAATGTCTTTATTGTGCTTGTGTAGACGTATGCATGAATTTACATATGTACTTATGTTGGGGGTGTGTGTGTTTGTGTGTTTATGTGTAAGTATGTATGTATAAATGTGTTTTGTATGTATCTATGTGTGTGAATCGGATGGTTGACTTGGATTTCAAGTTTCACCTATCACCTTGTTCAACCAGTTGTTATATCTGCTTTAAAGTAACAACCATAATTATATATATATATATAAAGGTTATGAAGGGTAATGGAGTCAACCAGACCCTAAAGATACAGGTACTACCGAGTAAGTGTTGTATACCGACTAGTTTTGCCCCAGATGTTGTTGTAACATGAATGGGGAATATAACATGGGTCGTGTATTAGCGTGTGTATATATAAGGAAAGAATGAGATCAAGAGACCAATGGCATAACTAAATTTATATTTTATGTAGAATGTCATTGGTCTTTTTATTTCATTCTTTTATATATACATATATATATATATAAGTACATGCATTTTTGACATGCTCTTCCAAACTAGAATGTGAAAGGCATTCACTGTGGCACTGTGTCTCACAGCAGAGTTTCCCTCGCAAGACTTTGGGGAGATAAAACCTGTGTGAGTGAGTGTGTGTGTCTGCTTTGAGAATATACACGAAATCATATGAATGCTTGTGTGTGTGTGTGTGTGTGTGTGTGTGTGTGTGTGTGTGTGTGTGTGTGTACAGGATGTATATATGTATCACGAGAAAATTAACACATTGATGAAGGTAGGTGTGAAAGGGTCATATTTTTCAATTTGACTGAACTGAACTGCAAAACAACTTGGTTTATGTACACAATGCGATCTGTTACTTCCGATTAAATACTTTGGTGATCATTCTCACGGGTGAGTCGAACATAATGGTCGTGACGAACGACACACCGTACGTCAGTACTAAATGGCCGATGAAGGTGTACATCTGAGGAAAGATATAAAGAATAAAAGAATTAGAGAATAAAGGAATGAGTAAAAAAAAAATAGAGTATTTAAGGAATAATGCTGAAGATAGATGACACAGTGTATTTTACTATTCTATGGTTAATTATAGGTGTATATGTGTGAGAAAAATAAGAATTAAATAGAAGATTTAGAGAATTAAGGAATGAATAAAAGAATAGAGGAATAAAGGAATAATGGTTGTGATGAATGACACAGCATGTGTCTGTATTATCTGCCAATTTAAGTGTAAATCTGCCAGATAAATAAAGAATGAAGAAAGAAAGATATTCGCATGCAGATAAATCTTTTTGCAAATCATTGTGTGGCTTACAATGCGTTACTTAACCATGCTTTCAAGTGTCACCATTACAGGTATTTATACTCCGGTGAAATTAAGAAATCAACTCGTAAATAAACAAAACCCTCAAATATATCACTATACACACACACGTGCGTGTGCATGCACACATGCACACACACAAGATCATATATCAATGTATGTATTTATGTATGTTTGAAGATACTCAAACCAAATTTTCATCATTTCAAGCCATTCACTCAATGAGTATTTCTGCCAAATTTGGTGAAAATCCGTTCAGCCATTTTCCAGTAATTTTGCAAACACACAGACAAACAGACTAAGATGAGTGATTACAATACCCTGATTTCACTGATGCGTGCAGGGTAAATACAGATGTGTGCATAGTTGTGTGGTTAAGAAACTTGCTTTGTAGCCAGGTGGTTTCGGGTTCAGTCCCACTGCACAGCACCTTGGACAAGTGTTATATACTAAAGCCTCAGTTTTACCAGTACCTTGCGATGAAATGCCACTAAGCATTTTGTCTGGTGTGCCAAGGATCATACCAGGTCACCACCTTTATAATTATAATAATAATAATTATTATTATTTTTAAGGACTGCATTTGGCCGAATCAACTGAATGCTTGCCAAAAAAAACATGGTATTTAATTACATCTCTTTACATTTTGAGTTTGGACCCTCCTTTCGTCCCCCACTGACACCCCTGTCCCTGGGTTTAAATTTGTCTTTTGCCCTATTGGTAACCACTCAACCACTAGTGGGAGGTGGGGGAAGGCGGTGATGTGGGGCTTTGTGCTTATGTGAGAAATCATTATCTCAAGACACTTCACTTAACTAATCAGTCACTGATCTTCCATCAAAGTTTAAAGTGTGTCCCACATTACAGCAACCTTCACATATCTGAGACAATACTGCTGCCACTTATACTGCTACCACCACCACCACCACCATCAGTGCTACCACTACTGATGCTGCTATACACATCCCGAAAACGGGCCATCAGCCACTGATTGACAAAGTTTCAATCACCAACACAACTAGCAACCTTTCGTTCACTGACATTATGTGTCTTTTCTATGTTTCTGCTCTTATCACTCCTTCAACAACTTCTGATCCACTCAGCTAATAAGCTACCATACACACTCATGGATAGGTCACACTTTTTTTTTAACCAAAATTTTCGATAAACATCAGGGGTGCGACCTATCCACTCAACATCACAGGGATCTGAAGTAGACGGTGGCACACCAGTAGTCAAGCTTGATTTATCAATTAAGACTACTTTCATAAAGTCACTTCTGCAAAAACACTTTAATATTTGTAAGCAAAGTTTTGAAATAAAAGTGAATATTTGATAATTCTTAACAAATATTAGTTATATTTATGTTATAAAGGGGCCGTTTATGTTATAAAGGGGCCTATCTATGAGTCAACTGCAAATACTTACTTTGACAACCCCAAACTAAGGGTGAAACCTATCTGCAAATATATACAGTATATTCGCTCTCTACCTAAGCCTACCACCCTCAATCTATATACTTCTCCTCTGGCTATGAGAAGGTTTGGCACAGCCATTTTGACATCACTGAAACAATGCTGATTAATTCTACATCAGATGCTTTGTCCTCAGGTTGTTTTGGTGCAGTAAAAATGTTGTTCTTATCCTAGTTTAAAGGTTCTGCAATTTCTTGCTGAACAACCACACATTTGATCTGTTTATTGTGGTCAAGTGTTCACATAAACTCATTCACTCCATCAAATCAAAATTACCTGTACAGGTGCACAACATGCCACATGTCAGATGACAAAATGATAGCAGACCAACATAAAATGAAGTATTTTGCTCCAGAACACTGCACAATATCTGTTCTGGGAATGAAAACCATTACCTCACAATCACATGTGCAACAGCCTAAACACTGATTCATGCACCTTCGCAAGCAGATTGCACCTAGAAAGTTCCCCTCCCAAGCACAAGTCCAAGCAAGGTTGTTTACGGATGACCAGCAGTTGCCCATGCATACCAGCCTCCCCTCCCAGCACCACCGATCTTATCCAAGGGAAGTGCAAAGACCGATACAACTTGGCATCAGTGAAATTGCAACTCATATGTACAGCTGAGTGAACTGGAGCAACGTGAAATAAAGTGCCTTGCTCAAGAACACAACACACAGCCTGGTTTGAGAATTGAACTTACAACCTCATGATTGTAAGCCTGACACTAACTGCTGAGCTATGCCCTTTCACATACTTCAGAAAACTGGAGAAGATTAAAAAAAAAATGAGTTTTACTTACCACTGTTGGCGTTGATAGATAAATAGTCACCATGTTAAGTCTTTTGGCAATACTCATAACAATTGGATGGAGAAGGAAAGCGCCGTAGGTCAGTCGGTCTAAGGGTATGAAAGCACTACAGGAGAGCAGGTTAGTCACAATGCCTGCAAGATGTAAAATATATATACTTATATACACAATAAATATACATACATACACATATATAAATAAATAAATAAATATACCCGCAGCCACTTGGCTGAAACACATAAATAAATAAATAAAATATATATATATATATATATATATATATATATATATA
>NC_069005.1:31314587-31318070 GCF_001194135.2 Octopus bimaculoides
TATATATATATATATATATATATATATATATATATATATATTACAGAGATGTACTTGCATAGCAAGTGACCTGATCTGAGATCGTGTGCTGAAACAAAACAATTGCCACTTGGGAGGTGTTTATAAGCCATTTAAAAACACACAAAAAGCATTAGATTCATCACCTTTCACTAAAATAACCACGATAGCACCATCACTACCAGCAACAACAACAACAACAACAACAAATGGCTGGCACTCTATCAGTTACCAGGACAAGGGTTCCAGTTGATCCAATCAACAGAACAACCTACTCGTGAAATTAACGGGCAAGTCCACAGACATGTGTACCCTTAATACGGTTCACAGGAAGATTCAGCATGATACAGAATATGACAAAGCTGGCTTCTTTTGAATTACTGGTACAACTCATTTTTGAGTGGAATGGAGCAATGTGAAATAAAGCGTCTTGCTCAAGGACACAATTTGCTGCCAGGAATCGAACTCATAACCTTATGATTGTGAGCTGAATGCCCTAACCACTAAGCCACGTGCTGTCATACAACAACAACATCAACAATAGCTGTGTATCATGAAACTGTTTTAAGAGCTTACCTCCGTTTCCTGAAGCACAAATAACTATCACCCATGAGACAAGCAAAGCCCAGATTGGACGAGAGAGGAGTTCGTAGGATGTTGTTTGAGCCTTCGTCCAGCTCATTGGATTGTCTGCTTTATACATAGTGTATTTTATGTAACAAATCACCATGGAGACAGCCAACACGACAAACCAGCCGACGGAGAGGAACAGCTGCAGAAATGGTAGAATGAAAGAATATTGAAGGAAATGAAAAAAAAATATAAGGTTAAAAAAAAAAAAAAGAAAGAAAAGAAAAAAAATGAGAGAAAAAAATATAAAAAGAATGAAAGGAAACAAGAAAAGTGAGAGAGGTGGGAGGAGAAGAGTGGTAAAGATTTGAGAGAAGGAGTGAAAGAGAGAGAGGGAGAAAGTGAGGAGATTGTATGTGGGGGAGGAAATTGAGGGTGGTACATGAGGAAGAGAGAGAAGTGGGGAGGAAGGAACATGGAGAGTTGAGAGAGGGGGAGAGGGAGGGAGAGAGGGAGAAAAACAGAGAGCGCTGAAGAAATGGAGAAAGAGAGAGTAGGATGAAACTTTGAAGTCCCTGTCAATAGTATTCTTGTTAAAGAATAAATATATACTCTACACAAAGTATTGAGTGATTTTTTTTTTTTAATGTAAAATTGTTTTTATTACAACTTGACATAAAAACAAACATTGATGTGTGTGTGTGTGTGTTTGTGCGTCATCATCACCTAGCAACAAGACCATTCCAGTATGTTATTCCTCACCTTTGAAATGCTACGTTTCCTGAGTTTCATTCGTAAGAAATATCCAAGTAATATTCCAATGAGAAATGGGCTCATCCTGGTCCAAGGTTTCGTGTGAACATCATCGTATGTAATTCTGAGAAAAAAAACAATAAAACAATAAATAAAGCAAGAAATGAAGAAAAGAAAATGAATACCTCAGTGAGCACCATTGAAACAGCATTATACTAAAACAGCCATCTATGTATCATAGTAAATGTATATACCATTGATATATATATATATATATATATATATATATATATATATATATATATATATATATATATATATATATATAATGTGACACCAGCACCTGCAAAGGACAAGCTTGTTTATGCAGAAGACAGCACACCACAACTCTTGGTCCTTTGATATTTCCTCACTGAGGCCCAGTGCCTGAAGATTCTTTCTCACCACTTGATCCAATGTCTTCTTGGGTCTACCCCTTCCACTGGTTCCCTCTACAATTAGAGCTTGGCACATCTTTATACAGCTGTCCTTATCCATATGCATTACATGACCAAACCAGCACAGTTTTATCTCTTGCACACATCTGATGCCTCTTATACACAGTTTTCCTCTAAAATCATTTACACTCTGTCGTGCTTACACACCGACATTACCCATCCAGCAGAGCATAGTAGCTTCATTTATTTCAAGCCTTCACAAGTCCTCTGTAGTTAAAACCCATGTTTCACTGCCATATAGCACAGGCATCATACAATCTTGTGGTGGTGGTTTTGGTGGTAATGATGAGATGAGGATGATGATGATGATGAGGAGGAGGAGGAGGAGGGTCTATTTGAACCAATGTGTGGCCAACTCAGCAATGACTGCCACATAAAAAGAGACTTTACTCACGATGTTTCGTTTAATAGTTTCTGCCAAAGTACCGTTGTGGTTGCGACGTAGGCACAAAACAGGAAAGTCACCACCAGAAATCCAACTGATGGAAGCCTGAAAAATGGGAGAAAGCAAAACAACATAAACAACATAAATAATAGGCAATAGCATCATTTGATGGAATATCTTTGTTGTGCTTTTTCTATTAGGGTGTTCTGAAAATAATGGCCGATTTCAGAAACATAATTTTATTCTGGCAAAATTAACAATAGAATGGAAAAAAAATCGAAGGCATGGGTAGCCTTTGACTTTTTTGTTCAAAGGTTTTTTAACCTAACATTGCAATTGTTTATAGCTTTATCTGCTTCAAGTTCCACTGTTCCAAAAGAATTATTGGAGTGGTTGGCGTTAGGAAGGGCATCCAGCTGTGTAGAAACATTGCCAGATCAGATTGGAGCCTGGTGCAACCGCTGGCTCTCTAGACATCAGTCAAACCGTCCAACCCATGCCAGCATGGAAAACGGACGTTAAACGATGAGGAGGAGGAGGATATCAATTCTTTTTAACGATTCCATAATTAATGATCATCATCGTCAACAACATCATGTTTTTCTCCCAGTAATGAATAAAGACTCTGAGTGGCTGCATTGTAACTTTGGACAACAGGTACAATCCAGCTAGCAGGCTTCCTTGCAGTTTCCATCTACCCAATCTCTCTCACAAAGCTTGGGCTAGCCTGAGGCTATGGCAGCAGAGACCCTTGCACAAAATGACATGCAGTGAGATTGAACCCTGGGTCTCTTGATTGTGAAGTGAACCACTTCGTTACTGCATAGCTGGGGTTTCACCAATACATGAACCACTTACCTATAGTCTGTTTGTCCAAAATAACCCTGTTACATGTCCAGGCATGACCCACACTTAAGAAACATGGCACAAACTTACGCAGTTATCAGTGATAGAATAATTGGTGCAACGCTGTAGAACTGCACATCGTTCGCTAAGTACCAAGTCCAACTCATACACTGAAATGGAGAAGAAGCGATGATGCGAGAGAGACAGAATGGTGAACAGCAAAACTATGGAAAATGACAATTGACAAATCAAAAAATTGGGGAATAGAAATGTTCTACTTTTATTGTGTGATCCTAAGATTCCAGTTGGGTGTGGCCCTAAAAAGATCCTAGAGAGGTGTGGCCTTTACAGGGTCCCAGGTGGGTGTGACCCTAACAAGATGCTAATCATGTATGATCTTAAATAGAGTTCCAG
>NC_069005.1:31318080-31321426 GCF_001194135.2 Octopus bimaculoides
GCCTTTACAGGGTCCCAGGTGGGTGTGACCCTAACAAGATGCTAATCATGTATGATCTTAAATAGAGTTCCAGGTGGGTGTGGCCATAAAAAGATGCTAGAGAGGTGTGGCCTTTACAGGGTCCCAGGTGGGTGTGACCCTAACAAGATGCTAATCATGTATGATCTTAAATAGAGTTCCAGGTGGGTGTGGCCCTAAAAAGATCCTAGAGAGGTGTGGCTTTTACAGGGTTCCAGGTGGGTGTGACCCTAACAAGATGCTAATCATGTATGATCTTAAATAGAGTTCCAGGTGGGTGTGGACCTAAAAAGATACTAGAGAGGTGTGGCCTTTACAGGGTTTCAGGTGGGTGTGATCCTAACAAGATGTAAATCACATATGATCTTTAATAGTGTTCCAGGTGGGTGTGACCTTGAAAAGATGCTAGTGAGGTGTGGCCATTACAGGGTTCTAGATGGGCGTGACCCTAACACAATGCTAATCATGTATGATCTTAAACAGAGTTCCAGATGGGCGTGGCCATAAAAAGATGCTAGAGAGGTGTGGTCTTTACAGAGTTCCATTTGGGTGTGACCCTATCAAGATGCTAATGACGGACGATGAGGATGACGATGTTGGCAACAATGATGACAATCATAATGACGACGATGACAACAACAATGATGATGATGATGATGATGATGACAACAATGATGATGACGATGATAATGATTGACAATGATGACAGTGATGATGATGATGATGATGATGAAGATGCTGATGACAACAATGATGATGACGATGATAATGATTGACAATGATGACAGTGATGATGATGATGATGATGATGATGATGATGATGATGATGATGATGTTGATGATGATGATGATGATGATGTTGATGATGCTACCCCACCAAAGCCAAAACATTGCAAAATACCACCAAAGTAACTCAAAAATATTCTTAGTTTCATATTTGGTAATTATAGAAACAAAACAAAAGATAATCAGCCAAAGTTCCAGTCTGGCCAGTCGCTTGGCCAAGAAACCACCTTGCAGATTGATAGCACTTACCATATCTTTTATTTTATACATGTTGTTCAAATATATGAGGTTTGACCACCACTTCTCACGACAAGGGGTTTCGATACTCAAATCGTTAAAGGGACCTTCAAACATGTATGGCATCAAGCACGTTACGTAAATTAGAACTATTGCATAATAAGGGGTCAACCTGGAAATAAAAAAGACAAAGATATATATATACATACATACATACATACATGCATATATATTACAAATAAAAGGGTAAAGAAATATTAATTTATTAATAAATTAATAATTAATAATTTTTACCAAGCACTTCGGTATGTAAACACCATTATCGGTGAAGAACTTATTTAAAAGTTCTTATGAATTTATAAACATAATTAAGGGATCCCTTAATTATGTTTATAAGCAACTGTTGCTGATCCCTTAATTACATGCATATATAGATATATATATATATATATATATAATATGATATAATATAAATAATATATATGCATATATACATACATATATGTACTTACTTATATATATATATGTATATACATATGTATATATAGGTGCAGGACATCATAGAACATAAACAGCATGAAATGCGAAAACAACATGAAATACAAAATACGAAAACATGGAATATGAACTTTTTTTTTGCAAACAACAAAAGAAACAAATGGTAAACAAGGCAAGCAACATAAAGAACGACTCTTCATCAGCTGTCGGCTGTTTTATCTACTCCGAATTTTGAGCAATTATGACAAGATGCGCCTTCGACAAAACAGTTGTTCCCGCAAAGCAAATTAAATAAAATTTGGGATTTGCTGAGGGTCAAAGTTGGTAAAAAAATCAGGACAGTGAAAACAAACTGTAAGGGCTGCTAAGCCATAACAAAGTGAGGTGGCAAACGCTGGAGGAACAAGCTTTGACAGGAGACAGATCAGAATGCGTCTGATCTCTATAGCTGATCGAAAGGAAAGAAAGAAACTCAAGTTAGGAAAAGAAAGATGGCCGATGGTCACGTGTGAGCAACGAGAGAGTAAAGGAGGAAGAGTGAGGAAGACAGGGGGATAGATAGAGAACGGTGAAGGGGAGAGGAATATATATATATATATATATATATATCAATGTTTTAGAGGTGATTGAAATATGACAACTGTAAAACGAGAAATGCTGCTTACCTCAGGAAACGCAATAGGTATATCTTCAAGATATACTTCAGTCCACTTTCACCCCGTGAATAGAAATTATCAATGAAGGAATATGTCAAGAGGGTACCACTGGAAAATAACATAAACATAGAGATAAATTAAGGGATTCATTTTTCACACACACACATGTATATTATGTTATATGTAAACAAACATAAGTTTGTTTTTGAAGCATTGAAATGTATTGTAGAGCAGGTAGGAAGAAATATATTTTTTTGACACGTTTCTGGATGACTTTAAAACTTCTAAAATTGCAGAAGAATTTGCTGGTCAGCAGTTTAGCTTAAAGGATAGAGCACTCCAACTGGACATTGTAGGGGTGTGAGTTGAATCCTCATGGCTGGTTGCTGGCAAATTATTCTGCTCTTATCCTTTATATATACTGTTCAGTATTTACGTGTTGAAAAAAATATATCTTTCTATTTGTTCTACACATATATATTTATTATGATTCAAGCAAGGAAGAAAATAAAGAAAAAAGTCATAAACAAAAATGTGCCTACCTGAGTAAAAAGAAGGTATCAACTGCAAAGGTGGCTGAGAAAACTGCTTCGAATGTAAATCTTTGGGCAATGGGCATGGCACTCAGGGGGTTTTCTGTGACAGAATATGAAAACAGTAGAATGGCATTGGTTTCAAATTTTGACACTAGACCAGCAATTTAAGGGAGGGGAAAAGTTGATTACATTGACCCCAGTTTTCCACTGGTACATATTTTATCGACCTCAAGAAGATGAAAGACAAGGTCAATCGGTATTGTATGTATGTATTATGTATGTATGTATGTATGTATGTATGTATTTGTATATGCGTATGTATATGTGTGTGTGTGTGTGTATATATATATATATTTGGCAGGAATGGCAACAAAAGAAAGAAAGAGACCTCAATATTATGCAAATAGAGGAATGTATCTGTAAAAATATGTGACACTTATTCAGTAGCCATGATAATACTCCGAGTTTCCGATGTCCGGGCGGTGTTCCGCTCCAACCATCTCTTCAGTTATCCAGCCACCAGAGGTTCTATTTGAAAAATAACCGTTATGGAAACAAAAACAAAGGGAAATAAGCATATATATATATATATATATATATATATATATATATATA
>NC_069005.1:31321977-31322924 GCF_001194135.2 Octopus bimaculoides
AGAGTTACTGCTGAGCGGTCATAAAAATGTTATTCCCTGTGACATATTTCATCCGGTTTAATCGTAATTTATATGCATATATTGTTTATATAATAAATTACGCTGTGCGTATCTATGTATGTAACAATTTTAGAGTTCGGATTCTAGAGTTAGGGTTAGTTTTAAGGTTAGGGTTAGGGTTAGGGTTAACAGTCTAGTTAGGGTTAGCGTTAGGGTTAGAGGATTAATACGATATACACCGTTACAGCGCTAACTGTTTTCAACTGAATAGACGTCAGTGATTAGTAGAAATTATCGAAATAAGACAATTTTTTACATGAAATAAATTTGAATACAAAAATTCTTTTCTGTTCTATAACACAAAATAGATAAGTATACGAAGTTTGAAAGTCTTTCGGTACCAAAAACACTACATAAAGCATAAACGAAAACTGGTGCCCCCGTTTTGAAATAGATCCTAAAAACGAAATAAAACAAAAGCATGGCAATAATAATAATAATAATAATAATAATAATAATAATAATAATAATAATAATAATAATAATAATAATAATAATAATAATAATACTCTGCTGGTTGTGTAATGTAAGTGTTGTTGTTGTTGGCACTCTGTCGCTTACGACGACGAGGGTTCCAGTTGATCCGATCAACGGAACAGGCTGCTCGTGAAATTAACATGCAAGTGGCTGAGCACTCCACAGACACGTGTACCCTTAACGTAGTTCTTGGGGATATTCAGCATGACACAGTGTGACAAGGCTGACCCTTTGAATTACAGGCACAACAGAAACAGGAAGAAAGAGTGAGAGAAAGTTGTGGTGAAAGAATACAGCAGGGTTCGCCACCCATCCCCTGCCAGAGCCTCGTGGAGCTTTAAGTGTTTTCACTCAATAAACACTAGGAGTGGCTGTGTGGTAAGTAGCTTGCTTACCAATCACATGGTTCC
>NC_069005.1:31322983-31327260 GCF_001194135.2 Octopus bimaculoides
GAAGACCTTCGTATATATGTATATGTATATATGTGTGTGTGTGTGTGTGTGTGTGTGTGTATGTGTGTGTTTGTCCCCACAACATCGCTTGACAACCAATGCTGGTGTGTTTACTTCCCCGTAATTTAGCAGTTCGGCAAAAGAGACCAATAGAATAAGTACTAGGCTTTCAAAGAATAAGTCCTGGGGTCAATTTTCTCAACTAAAGGCGGTGCTCTAGCATGGCCACAGTCAAATGACTGAAACAAGTAAAAGAGTAACGCCCAGTCTGGGAATTAAAACCACGATCCTATGACCTCGAGTCTGCTGCCCGAACCACTGGGTCAATTGCACCTCCACAAATACCAAATATATTAATACAAAAACAAGTTAAAGAAGGGATCCACTTACTTATTTCACTGTTTTGTCTATCAAAACTGATTTCTGCTGGCATGGAGATGTTAGTGGCAGAGTGTAACGTGGATTGATTGGTTTCTTTGACTTCAAGGATTTCATAAGTTTCCGAAGACTTCCTTGCGTCTAAATAGTCCGGCCGTGCTGCAGAGGCAATGTCATCATATATGTTGCTGACAGCATACCTCTCGTCCTCAGACAACGATGTCAATGGTACTGGGTCTTCCAATGGTGGGGGTGGAGGCAGCACGGGACTTGGAGGTTGTGGTGGAGGCACGACTGGTGCTGCAATTTTCTTTTTTGCTTGGCTTGTGGAGGCTTCTTCTGGGCTTTCATCATCTTCTGCTATTGATGAAGATGATGTAGCTGACGCCTCACCCATTGCGGCCGGTATGGCCAGCTGTTCTCCACCAATTGACAATGTGCTCTTTCTCGAATAGCGCTGGAGTCCATTACTCATTTCCATTACCTGTATCGGTTCTTCCTTCTTGCTAAATGCAGATGAAACTGCAAATTCAGACGGACTGAAACTGAAGTTGCTGAACGCCAGTGTGGCTTTTGTGTGTAAATCAAATTCTGTAGAATTGTCCTTATTGAAACAAATATCGTAAATGGTCCCAACAAGCAACAGCAGAAAGTAAACTGAAAAAAAAACCCTGAAATTATATATATATATTATACATATATTTTATATATAAATACACACATACACAGACACACACACAGACACACATGTGGTTGGCATTAGGAAGAGGATCCAGTCATGCCGAGACATTCTTAGTTGTGAAAATAGTTGTCAATGTTGTACAACACATGCCATTATTTTGTTTGTTTTATTTAATATTTGTGTCTGGCTTGCAAGAGAAAAATCATTGACAAGCTCACAAGTAGCAGTGAAAGAGCTTTGATAAACAAAAACAATACAAATGGCGGTGCCCCAGCATGGCCACAGCTCATGAGCTGAAACTAAGAAAAGAAAAGAAAAGAAAATGACTTATTGTTTAACGAAGTTAAACAATATATTAGATAGTTGGATATTTAACCAATTGACTAATAATCTATCCTACTGGGGAGGGGGCCAGTCAATTAGATCGACCCCAGTGTGCAACTGGTACTTAATTTATCGACCCCGAAAGGATGAAAGGCAAAGTTGACCTCGGCGGAATTTGAACTCTGAACGTAATTAAAGATGAAATACCACTAAGAATTTCACCCGGTGTGCTAATGATTCTGCCAGCTCCCTGCCCTCCCAATTGACTAATGATAAACGAGTGGAAATGAACCAGTGTGTGTGTTAATAATATTGGCATGATGAAAATAAAAATTTGTTTTATTGTTTATCCTTTGTTAAAAATGGCAGCTCAAACAAAATATGAGCAAAGTACAGCACTGAAAAGCCTAGTTGGAGGTCCAACCTTCCAAGTTCTTTTACAGGGCTTAGAAAAACTGAAGGACTGCTACTACAATAAGTGTGTGAATCTGAGAGGGGAAATATGTTGTATAAAATCATAATTAACTGATCCTCCTGTATTTTCTTTTACCTAAATCCAGGAACTTTTCAGTACCCCCCTCGTATACACCCATAGTATGTGTGTGTATGTGTGCATGTACGTTTATATGCATGTGTTTGAGAGCATGTGTGCATATGAATATGTGTGCACACATGGGTGTGTTTGTATATGATTAACTTTGTCATAAGGGAAAATGTATGGGGGGGGGTGTATAGATGGTAGGGTGGTTGGGTGGAACATTATAAAATCTTTCAATACTTACAAAGCTCCGATTGCCTCATTGTGCTTCAAGAGATTCGGTGGTTTCTTGCAGACAACACTTGTTAAATTCACCGGAGCAAATCTTTGGATTATATCTAGAGCAAGAACAAAAAAGGTGAGGGGGTGCTGAAAAGTTCCTGGCTTTAAGGGTATCGTGAAAGACCTGTTTGGAAACCCAACATTCTGAGTTCTTTTAAAGGGCTTAGAAAAATTGAAGGACCGCTGCAATAAGTGTGTGAATCTGAGAGGGGAATATGTTGAATAAAATCATGATTAACTGATAGTCTTGTATTTTCTTTTACCCAAAAGAGGAACTTTGTAGCACCCTCTTGTATACTATATTCAAATTACGTACTTTTTTGCTCAGTCAGTGTGGAGTCACTCATTTCAGGTTCAATATCCACTATAAAGTGGCAGCTATACAACAACATCAGCAACAACAACATCATCCTTATCATCACCAATAACAACAACAACAGCAGCAGCTTCTTCCTCCTTCACATCATCACCATCATCATCATCAGCTCCATCGTCGTTAACAATAACAACGTCAACAACAGCAGCAACTTCATTATCATCATCATTGTCATCACCACCACCACCACCTTTACTATCGTCATCATCATCATCATCATCATCATCATCACCGTCATTATCAACATCACCTACATCTTTCAAGCCTTCGCATATTCTCTGTAGTCATAGCCCATGTTCTACTGTTACCTAGCATAGCTGTACATATGCAGGCATCATACAATCTGCCTTTCACTCTGAGAAAGGGGCCGTTAGTTACTCTTAGTCATTAATTTAAAATTTTGATGGCAGGTTTTCCTTTAGATCAGGGGTTTTCAAACTGTGGTCCGCAAGGACAAGACAGGGGGTCTGTGGACAGCAAATACTTTTTATGGGCAATTTGATTTTATATATGTTTTTTAATTGAAATCTTTTAATTGACAATAAACCTATTTTGTTAAATACTGTTAAATAAATAAATGTAAAAATATGTTATTTTAAGCAAATATTTATGTATAAATTTCATAAGTGTTTATAAGGGGGTCCCTAAGGTAAAGCCTGAAATATAAAGTCAAAAAGTTTGAAAACCCCTGACCTACATCACCACCACCACCACCACTACAACCAACAGCAAAAAACATAATTTTTACTCACTGAACGCAGGTGTAAAGAGAGTTTTCATTTCAGGTGCTGAGCATCGTTGCGTGGTACAAATATCCCAGATCACTGACATACCATGTAATTGTTGACCGAAAAGGGGTAACAGCGCCGCCTAGTGGATAAAGAAAATGGAAGCATTTTCAGTCTTAGTTGCACAAGAAGTGATTCTCATTGACATTTGTATCAACACATCAACCTGGAGGTGTTTACCATTCTCCAAGCTACCACTTTAACAACACATCTTTTTGACGTTCTCAGAGCTGCATCTAAGAAAACAGTCACCTATGTTTTCACCCAGAATTGAATCCTTAATATGGTTTCTTCTCAGTCACAAGTCCTTTGATTCCAATGGCTTTTCTCCTTCAACAGCTGCTCTCTGAAACTCACTGCTATCATTTCGTTTTCCTCTGGACTTTCGGGCATCGTTTAGAGAGAGGTTTTCCAGGTCAAAGGATGATGTAGAATTTTCTCTTTATTTATCTCCAAATGTTTTATGAAATAAAAAGGGAAACTTACCGGAATTTTTTTTATAAATCCTTCCTTGGGGAAATCTATTTTTACAGAACAGTATTGTCCATGAATCAATGGATTGTGTTCACTAATATTTCCTGGACCAAATGGACTCTTAATCTTTAGACAACTTTCATAATCACCAGCCCAATGAACAGCACCTTGTAGAATACCAGCTGGAGGTTTTCCACTTGCGTCAAGTACTAAATGGAAAAGAAGCAGAAAACATGACAACCAGTTGTTATTATTATTAATATCATTATTAAGGCGGTGAGCTGGCAGAAACGTTAGCACACCAGGTGAAATGCTTAGCGGTATTTCAGCTGTTGCTATGTTCTGAGTTCAAATTCCACCAAGGTCGACTTTGCCTTTCATCCTTTCGGGGTCAATAAATTAAGTACCAGTTGTGTACTGGAGTCGATCTAATTG
>NC_069005.1:31327883-31336069 GCF_001194135.2 Octopus bimaculoides
TATATATATATATATATATATGTATATATATTATACATAAATACTTTATATATGTGTGTTTGTATATTATATTATCCCTAAAACAATAATCATTGTGCCACATACAAAGCACCTAGTATACTCTGTAAAATGGCTGGTGTTAGGAAGAGCATCCAGCAATAGAAACCATGCTAAAACAGACAACTGGAGCCTGGTGCAGCCTGTAAAATATGGATTGTATAATTTTTTGGAAAATCTTATTTCCATGACAAAAGAATTTTGAGAACTTCAGTCATAGACTACAGACACTTCTGTAGACTGCACCTATAGTTGTATCCAGCTATCTTTTATACATAGACAACCTCAAGGGGTATGTTAAATGTAAACAATGTACACAAATCAGTGTTCAGTTATATAGTGAAAACAAATAATAAAAATAACACCACTGAAACATACTAATAGTAATGGCTTCTAATATAAGTCAAAAGCGATATGTTCTGGAAAGAGACGTGTCGTGTATTTAGATAATATTGATGCATGCTTACATCTTTTCTGCCAACCTATTGACAAGTTTAGTATGTTGGACATAACCATGTGTGTGTCATTCATACAACCTTTGGTGATATTCCTGTCAATTCCTTTATATGCATTGAGAAACTGTAAAAGAAAAAGAAATTAAAAACAAAATCAATTTTCAATTCTGTTGTTTAACACCAGGTCAACCATTGATCTGATAGACCTATAATCATAGCTATTCCAGCAGCAATGACACTGTATCTTTTAACCCACACATTGTGCATCAAAGACTACACTATCCAATGTGCCCTTCTTTTTTAATGATACTAGGATCCCATTTGAGAGAGATTTGGCTGCAATGCTTAGAAGGCTTAGAGAAAAGGTGGTTCTTGGTAAATTCGGAACAGAAACCCAGCTATTATGGCTAAGAGCAAATTCCGATGAAGAAAAATTTAAAGTGATTTATGCACAAATGCAAACAGAAATTTTAAAAACATCCAAAGACCAAGAAGACAATATTAAACTTTGTAGAAACTCTGCCAGATCAGATTGGAGCCTGGTGTCGCGTCCTGGTCCACCAGTCCTCAGTCAAATCGTCCAACCCATGCTATGGAAAGTGGACGTTAAACGACGATGATGACGATGATGATATTGTAGAGTTACAAAATTTGACTTGTGCATATTAATTTCCATCAGGTCCCTTATATTGTATCAAAATTTCATGCATTTATTTGTAAAATTAACCAAATGATTAAAAATTGAAACCCATCAGTGGCTTTTGGGACACCCAATACAAGATCATCTGACTGAATTTATCAAAATTCTAATGAATGATCTCTGTTTCTGAGAACCAACTCTTTCTGGTTTTTTTTTATTAAACCATGTGATTATACATGCATTATCCAGTGCATGTGGTATAGAAATGCATGTAGGATAAATATAGAGCTTCTGATCTCACCTTATCATATCTGAACTTTTATTATCGTATGGAAGTACGGAAAATGATAAAGAAGGAAAACAATAAGACGTGTGTGTGTGTGTGTGTGTGTGTGCTTCTTTATGTATGTACGTATAAGTGTATGCGTGTATATATATGTGGGATATGCATATGTGTGAATGTGTATGTATGCATGTATATGTATATATATATGTTAATATATATGTGTATGTATATGCATATATGCATGGTCATGCGTGTATGCGTGTTTTTGTATATACTGCGTGTATGTGTTTATATATGTGTATATGTATGTGTGTATGTATGCATGTATAGGTGTATGTTTATATATGTGTAGGTGTGTGTATGTGTGCATGAGTGTATGTGTGTATGAATGTATATCTGTATCAATATATCTATGAATCTATGAATATATTTATGTGTGTATATATGTAAATATCTATGTATGTGTGTGCATATATGTATATGCATATGTGTGTGTGTATTTATGTAGATGTGTGTGCATGCATGTATGTTGGTATGTATGTATCTATATATATCTATTAATGTATATATATATTTATGTATATATGCATGAGTACATGCATGTATATGTATGTATGTGTGTATATATGTATTCATATGTATCTATGTATGTGTGTGGGTATATATGTGTATGAGTGTATGTATGTGTATGTGTATCTGTAGCTATATATCTATGAATGTATGTATATATTTATATATATATGCATGAGTACATGCATGTATATGTATGTGTGTATATATGTATTCATATGTATCTATGTATGTGTGTGGGTATATATATGTATGTGTATGTGTATCTGTATCTATATATCTATGAATGTATGTATATATTTATGTATGTATGTGTGTGTATGTATATGTGTACGTATGTGTTTATGTGCGTATTTATGTAGATGTGCATGCATGTATGTATGTATGTGTATATGCATATCTGTATGTATGTATGATATAAAGCAAAGAGCCATCCAAACACACAGAGACAATACAAGAAGAAAACAGGTCATTTAACAACCTTTGAACAGTTGACATATCTCCATTGTAGACACATTGATACAAACAAGGCTGAAATCGCAGATCTACCCTATATTTTCAGACAAAGCAACGAGAAGAAGAGCCTCAATGCAGTCACTCAACATGCTAGAAATATTAACCAAATCTCACTCAAATTACACATTATTTTAAGTTTGTTTGTTAGTTTGGCTAAACAAAATATTAGCCATAAGATATTCTCTAGCAGTTCAACAGATACATCACTTCAATATAATCTGATTTCTCTCATGATTAGGTTCAAAGAATATATTTAAATGCTAGTGAGGGAGATAGTTTTCTTATCACAATAGAAGTGATAGTACGTTGAGCTGCCATGCTATCTGCTACAATAGATAACAACAGATCTAAAATATCGGCTATCAGACCTAACGGTGATTTTGTTTTCATTTTCATTTGATCAAAAGTACACAGTTAATAAATACCCACATGCACACTCTGTTACGTCTGTCCACTGAGCAGTTTCTACAACAACTCAAGCTGCTGCATTAGAACAGAGTATGGATACAAAGGTTTTCTTAAGATCATCACTGTAGTAAGACAAAGCTGTCTCTTGTCACCAATGTTGTTTCTGATGGTCATCGATTTTTTTTTATGCAAAGATCAATGGTGTGACCAGCTGTAGGGATACTATGGACAGCAAGGGAGCAGCTAACAGACTTGGATTTTGCCAATGAGTTTACCCTGTTGGCTGAGAATCACCCAACATTATACAAGAAATGACGACAAAAATGTAAAGGAAAGTGGCAAAAACTGGGTTATGAATCAGCAGTAAAAAAAAAAGGGGGTAATGCAAGCTGGGAAACGAGTAGAAAGGGTACCAGTGAAAGTTGGACGAGAACCAGTTGAAGAAATTATGAACCTCACATATTTGAGAAGCATAGTGACAAGCAATGGTGATGCAGAAACAGATGTAAGCCACAGAATTGGCAAGGTAGTAGCAGTCTGCTTCTATGGAGAATTTCCAGTGATACTCACTGCCACAGCGAACCCCCAAACCTCTTAGGGCTCATTTCTCAATGAAGCTGCAGTTATCCTGATTTGGTATAGGAAAACGGCAATGTAGGGTCTGAGAAGACTTGAGGTCTTTATGGTGACTGGCACGGGGACTGGCTGGTCAGGCTCTTGTATTTGTTTATCTTCCTCCCCTCTGTGTTACAAGCAGCAATACTTGGACAATGACAGAGTCGTTATCACGCTGGACAAAATGCTTAGTGGTATTTCACCTGTCGCTATGTTCTGAGTTCAAATTCCGCCAAGGTTGACTTTGCCTTTCATCCTTTCAGCTATGATGAAATAAGTACCAGTTGAACACTGGGGGAGGGTGTAATTGACTCATCCCCATCCCCCAAAATTGCTGCTGCCCTTGTGGCAAAATATCAAACCCTTATTATCATTGCAGGCAGAGTCGTTTAACATGCTGGGCAAAATGCTTGGCAGCATTTCTTCTGTCTTTTATGTTCTGAGTTCAAATTCCACTGAAGTCCACTTTGGCTTTCATCCTTTCAGGGTCGATAAAAATAAATGTCAGATGATATTGACTTGTCACTTCCTCTAAAATTGCACTTTTTTTTTTTTTGAGCAGAAATTTGAGACAATTACTATAATTATCGTTAGGGCCGTAAGGCGGCAGCATCGTTAGCAAATCAGATGAAATACTTAGTGGTTTTTTGTCCATTTTTATGTTCTGAGTTGAAATTCTGCTGAGGTTGACTTAGTCTTTCATGATCTCAGAGGCAATAAAGTACCAGTCATCTACTAGGGTTGATATAATCAACAAGTCACTTCTCACCAAATTTCAGGCCTTGTGTCTATAGCAGAAATAATTATTATCATTATTATTAAAATAGCAAGTTGGCAAAAAGCTTAGTGGCATTTTGTTCACTTTTATGTTCTGGGTTGAAATTCTACCTTTTGAGGTTGATAAATTAAGTACCAAACACTGGAACTAAGGTAATTGACTTGTCCACTATTCCGAAATTTCAGGCCTTGAGTCAACTATAGTTTAAAGGATTATTGCCTTTATTGTTAAGATGGGAAGCTGGCAGAATCATTAGCATGCTGGACAAAGTGCTTTGTGGCATTTCATCTGTCTTTATGATCTGAGTTCAAATTCCACTGAGGTCAACTTTGTTGTTCACCCTTCCAGGTTTGTTAAAATACAATACCAACCATTTCTACTATAGACACAAGGTCTGAAATTACATCAACCCCAGTGTTTCACTGGTACTTACCATATTTTAATGTATATAAGAAACTCTCTTTTGTCAAAAATTAGGTTAAAAAATATGAGATATTATGATAATCTTTTACAAAACCTTTTTTCCAAATTTTAAGCCCCAAAAATTAGGGGGTTCCTTATACACATTAAAATATGGTAACTTATTGACCGCAAAAGGATGAAAGGCAAAGTCGACCTCGGCAGAATTTGAACTCAGAACATAGCGACAGGTAAAATACCACTAAGAATTTCATCCAGTGTGCTAACAATTCTGCCAGCTCACCGCCTTCTGAGCAACGATAATAATGGTTGGCGTTAGGAAGGGCATCCAGCTGTAGAAACTCTGCCAAATCAGACTGGAGCCTGGTGTTGCCATCCGGTTTCACCAGTCCTCAGTCAAATCGTCCAACCCATGCTAGCATGGAAAGCGGACGTTAAACGATGATGATGATGATGATGTTTCTAGTGTAGGGACCAGAAATTTGCAGGGAGAATCTAATTGTTAGTCAATTATACCAATTCAAGTACTTGACCAGTGCTTTATTTTACAGACTGTGTAGTGGTGAAAGTTAAAGTTGGTCTTAGTGAGATTTGAACCCAGAATGTAAAAATCCATTATAAATACTATACCAACTTTTTTTCCAATAATCTAAAACATTCTAAGGCTGTGTGTAAGGTGGCAGAATCGTTAGCACAGCAGGTGAAATACTTAGCAGCATTCCATGTCTTTACGTTCTGAGTTCAAATTCCACCGAGGTCGACTTTGCCTTTCATTCTTTCAGGGTCAATAAAATAAAGTACCAGTTGAGTGCTGGGGTTAATGCAATCAACTTGCCTCCCACAACCCCGAAATTGCTGGCCTTGTGCCAAAATTGGAAACCAACGACTGGACAATTCTGCCAGCTCAATTCCTTGGATAGCTGTTGTCTGATTTAGGCCCAGGGCCATCAATAATAATAGGAAAGGGGTGAGTCAACTAAACAGACCCCAGTACATGACTGGTATCTTATTTTATCCACTCTGAAAGGATGGAAACCAAAGTCGCCCTGGTGGGAATTTGAACTCAGAATATAAAGAACTGCAATAAAAACACTAATAAATAACGCCAACAAAAACAGGCCTTTCTTTCATTGCTCAACCTGCTAGAAATAACAACAAAATTTCCCTCAAATTATATCTTTGAAAAGAAAAGGTGGGGGGGGCATTGGGTAACATGATACAGATACATTGCCTGAAATATAAATGGAATGGTCACTTCTGGAATGTCTTGAACCATAATTTTGCTCATTCTTACCATGGACTAAACAACAAAAGCAACAATAACGAAAAGGGAGCTTCTTTGTGATCACCTGATATGCAAGAAATAGCAGCCAAACCTCACTTGAGCTACACCCTAACAATTACTCTTTTGCTCTCTCGCTCTTTTACCTATTTCAGCCCATGAGTTGTGGCCTAGCTGGAGCCATGCCATGGACACATCACACAATGTCATCATATACATGCTTAAAATTCTCTCAAGACAGTCACTGTTAGAATAGCTTTGATCGTTTGATCAGAGCATAGGTCTGTTTGACCAACACTGACTTGGGGTTAAACAACAGGAGCAACAACAACAACAATTAGTTACAGTAATAAATAAGACATAGCTTACCATTAAACCTAAAGGAAGTAGATCTTGTAAAGTGATGTACTTGGAAACACCACTCTCAGTCAAAAGTGGTAAAAATTCTTCAGTTAAGTTTTGTCTCAGTAAAATTTCGGTAAGATTCTGCCTAGAAAATCCAAAACAGGGATTGCTGAAAAGGAGCAAAACCCCACATAAAACAACTCCTTGTTTGTACATAGTCAATGTTTAGGTGCAGAGTTGGTTTATTTTTTAGGGGTTTTTTTTTGGGGGGCTTCTTTCTTTTTTGTATTTTCTTTTTCTCTTTTTGTAGAATTGATATTATTTTCTCTCGCTATTTTTTATAAAATGTCCAAAGAATTGGATAAAAAAAAAATGCCAAAATATTTCGTCCTCAATGGGTAAATTCCCAGCCGAAGTGATATATATTGGATTTTAAATCCATTGAATTTTTATCATCGGATTACTACCTGACTGTCTGTCATTTCTCAGTACATTACTCTAAGTCTAATTGGTACCTCACCCTTTCACTTTATGGTACAATAACACTTCGCTTTTCAGAGTGTATATATTTGTGTAGATGTGTGGTATATATATATATGTATGTATGTATGTATGTATTTATGTATACTTGTGTGTGTGTGTCTATGTGTGATAATGAGATTACCTCTGTGTGTGTGTGTGTGTGTGTGTGTGTGTGTGTGTGCATGTCTATCATTGGCTGATATAAGGTAAAGCAATAAAATAGATTTTGTATGCATGTAAGTGTGTGTGTATGTATCTGGCTATGAATGTAAGATTATGTGTTTTTGTGTGCATATGTATGTATCTCTCTTTCACTTTATCTATCTCTCAGCAATTGTATGTGTGTGTGTGAGAGAGAGAGAGAGAGAGAGAGAGAGAGAGAGAGAGAGAGAGAGAGAGAGAGAGAGAGAGAGAGAGAGAGAGAGAGAGAGAGAGAGAGAGAGAGAGAGAGAAAGATTAAGAAAGAGATTGTTCATTTATATGTTCCTTTCTCTGTGTGTGTGTGTGTGTACCTCTAAGTATATGTGTGTGTGTGCACATGTACCTGTGTGTGCGTGGGAGTGTGTGTACATGTTTCTGCGAGAGGTTATCTAGCTATGTACACATGTACATATGTATCATTATTTGTATGTATATATATATATATATATATATATATATATATCCCTTTCTCTCTCTCAGTCTTTCTCTCACACACATTTATGATTTCAAAGAGATGAAGAGAAAGAGAGAGAGATTGTTCATCTATAAGTAGCTTCCTATGTATGTGTACCTCTGTACCTCTGAATGTGTGTGTGTGTGTGTGTATGCATGCGCGTGTGTGTGTCTTTAACCACACAAAGTTAAGTTTAACTTTTCCTTATCATCCTTTCTTTTCTCCTCCTCTTCTACACTCTTACAAATCACTCTTCTTCTCCATTCTTTCCTTCTTCCTTTCTTCCCTCCTTTCTTCCAATCACCATCTTTCCTTTATTTCTTCTTCTTTTTGTCTAGCCTTGTTAAATCACGGCTGCGGTCACTGGACTAATAAACATCGAATGCAGGCATCCCTACCGCTGCGCCCTCTCTCCATCAGCCACCTGAGATAAGCAAATGCCATCTACTCACCTGCTTACCTACCTTGTCATCTTACCGTCTGCCCATCCATCTATCTTTCCAATGCAACACATCACACCCTTCTAATTGAAATACATAAGCTGTGCAAATCAAGCAGGGCACTGAACACACAAGAAGATACACACACACATATATATATATATATATATATGTATATATATATGTATATATATATA
>NC_069005.1:31338114-31339882 GCF_001194135.2 Octopus bimaculoides
CACATGCAATAAGTTTAATATCTTAACCCACTCAGCTATCTGGCCTCTACTAAACTCCCATTTAGAAAACCCTTTCCACTACTAGAAATATAAAAATTTAAAATTTAAAAAAAAAACAAAAGAAGAAAGAAAAAAGCATCAATGAACGTGGTGACTGAAGGACTCGTTTGATGAATAACACTTTGCTGTAAGAACACAGATTTGCTTTGTTTTATAATTTTTAATAGATTTTTACCAAAAGACAATAAGGCTGTTGTAGTTGTTGTTGTTGTTGTTGCTGTCATTGTCATCATCGTTGTCGTTGATTCACTCCTGTTTGGATTTACTGATTATCTAAATACTTTCCACCTATGACCATCCCATCCATTTTCAGACATTAGCGAGCAGCATTTATAACGAAGGTAAACAGGGTAGTGCCATAAGAGTTCCAAAATTAGGGTCCTCAGAGTGTCTCCAGGGTGAGGATGAACTCTGTAAGTTGCATCTCTGTGTTGCAACAATGTGTTCCCTCGGGACACAGGAACAGGGTAGACACAACTTTAGTCATGGCTAACACAGCACAGGTGTAAACAACTGACACAATACCAAGACTAGTTCTTGAAATCCCCTTTTTTTATAGGAGTTACAGACTTGGTTAGTTGGGTTGGGGGTGGGGATATAAAACCCTCCAGGAAAAGAAACTTTTGATTTCAAATCCCAGAGTAATGGAGCTTGTGAGTGTGAACAGCATTAGGATTGTCTCAGGAAAGGAAACACCCAATAAAAGAACCAACCCTGCTTCAGATCTTGAAGGTTGGGCATTGGGCTAATCACCTAATCCTGCAAAATAACTTCGGATTATAAAATCTTGAAACACTCAGAAAAATCCATAATGCCTTGAAGAGAAAGTAGTTTCTAATCTGGAAAGAGAAGGAAGCATGATGTGCTTGGGTGAAAGCAGAGGAAGCTCAATTGCCAGTTGCACCACTTGTAGATCTAAAACTAAGCTTCAACATGGACCCCTGAAGGCAGGTGGAAGCACAGAAAACTTCAGGACACCTGGAGAAGAACTGCTGAAAAAGAAAGGCATGCCAGTAGATGGGGGAAATTGTGGAAAGAGGTGTGAGCCACAAACGTTGATTGGACAACATGGAGAGAGGATGGAAGTGTTCTCTGGTATTAAATGTAAAAGAGAAGGAACAGCATGTGATAAACACAGATCAAAATCTTGATCATTGTTTCCTTTCAGCTTCAATGCTTCTTGGTGCCAGTTAGGGGTGCATTATTGTCAGATGGTGCCAACGGTTGCTAAGAGAAGATATACAGGATTCCATTGTCCAATTTTTTTTATTAACGGGCACAATGTATAAGGACTTCCTAGTCTAAGATATCTTTCCATTTTTTTTCTTTTTAAAAAAAAGCAGTGTGATTTAATAAAGATTTGGCTGCTATATCTAGCAGGTCGAGCAACTATGTAGTAATTCACCTGATGAAAAAATGGCTGGGGTCAAATTAAAAGAAAATGGATAAGTGTTATCAGATAATGGGGTAAGTTGTGGCAGGGGGTTGCGGTAGTGAAGGAAGGAAGGTTATGATAAGTTTATGATGTATTATGGAGCTGGGGTTAGGGTAATCTATCTATCTATTTATCTATCTATCTAGCTAGCTAGCTGTCAGTCTGTCTCTCTGTGTGTGTATGTGTGTGTGTGTGCACGTATGTGCCCCTCTATTTATCTGTCACTTTCTGCCATTGTCTCTCTCTCTCTCTATCTCTCTTTCTCTCCCTCCC
>NC_069005.1:31339937-31340818 GCF_001194135.2 Octopus bimaculoides
CCTCCCTTCCCTCATCTCCCATCACACCCTGCAAACACGCCCTACCACACCCCGCACCCCTTGCCCACAATCAATTGTCACGCCAGTAGCAGCAGTAGCAGCAACAGCAGCAGAGGCATGGGGGTAGGGGAGAGGAGGAGTTATCATTGCATTGTCTTTGTTGTTTATTACATGTTGCAAGAGGAAGAAAGAAGAAACAGAAAAACAACGTTTAAAACACACACACAGACACACACATGCATGCGCTTACATATGCATCCACATTGGCTTTTGAACATTGAGCTTTTGTCAGATGTGCTTATCATAAGATAAAGGACAAATATGGCTGTATGTCCACTAAGCTGTTAATTAGTGAAGTGAGTTAGCAAAGCGATAACCGTCGTTTTATAGTCCTGTTTTCGTTGTGTCTACAGGCTTGGCTGTCTGTTCATGTGGAAACAGGAAACAGACACGCATACATATGTACATATATTCTTGTGTATGTGTGTGTATATATGTGTGTGTGTATGTATATATGTTTATGTGTGTGTGTATACATACACACACACATATGCATACATACAAACACACACACACACATATATACTTGCATGTGCATGTACGTATATATATATGTGTGTGTGTGTGTATATATATATATCATCCTCATCATCATCGTTTAACGTCTACTTTCCATGCTAGCATGGGTTGGATGATTTGACTGAAGACTGGCGAACCAGATGGCTGCACCAGGCTCCAATCTGATCTGGCTGAGTTTCTACAGCTGGATGACCTTCCTAATGCCAAGGATGCCCTTCCTAACGCCAAGAATGCCCTTCAGATATATATATATATATATATGTATATATATATATATATATATATATGTATATATATATATA
>NC_069005.1:31343792-31348294 GCF_001194135.2 Octopus bimaculoides
ATATATATATATATATATATATATATATATATACGAGTATGTATGTATATGTGTGTGTGTGTGTGTGTGTGTGTGTGTGTTATCAAACAGACTCCAAAGAGACTGCTGTTGGTTTGTGTAGGCTAGACTTGTATTTTTTAGTACTGAGCCTTTTTTTATCGATTTTTCTGTTTGTGTATGTATGTATACATGAACACACATGTTCATCCGTGTTAGTTAACCATGTTAGTTTGATGTGCGTTGGTTTAACAGTCGGTTGTTGAACAATGAATACTGAGTATCATATCTATATTTTAGTAGTATGGAGTGCATTCTGTGTTAAGGTATATGACTGTGATAGATTATTTTTAGATAACAACAACCAACTATTTATTTATATAATACCATTTTACACCAGATATATATACCCTCATTATGACAATAAACAACATCAACAATGGTTGAAGTTTAATAACAGGAACTAAAAAAAAAAAAGAGAGAAACATATTTAATAGTAATCTTCAAAGGTCATGAATCCGTGTCGGTTATGCTGGTGTGTAATACCATAAGTGGCGTTTCGCTGCAAGGGACCAAACGCAGTCAACACAGGTAAACGGTATGACGAGGTCATGAAGTTTGAATGGCTGTAGAAGTTATCTGGAACTTTCACAATCCTGTTCAGTGCTCGTGTTCGAAGAGTCTCTGTATCAGGCTTGCCGTTGACAAAGAATCTTTTGTTGATTGGCCAGTCTTTGCCCTCTTTTGTCCATTCAGCCACAGACGACATGTTCAGCTGGAAATTGTTGGGTGTCCAGCAAACTTCAGGTGCAACGTGATGTGGCTTCATTTCTTCTTTCTTCAGGTGAGGATCATTAAAGTCATGCCATTTATCCATCCATATCTGCAAATAATTATTATCTTTATCATCATAAACAACACTATTATTATTATTATTATTATTATTATTATTATTATTATTATGAAGGCAGTTCTCTGGCAAAGTCGTTAGCACGCTGGGTGAAATGCTTAGTGGTATTTCGTCTGATGATGCATTTTCAGTTCAAATTCCGCCAAGGTCGACTTTTCCTGTCATCTTTTGGGGTTGATAAATTAAGTACCAGTGAAACACTGGGGGTTGCTATAATTGGCTAGTCTCCTCCCCACAAATTCCAGGCCTTGTGCCTTTAGAAGAAAGGATTATTATTATTATTATTATTATTATTATTATTATTACTACTACTACTACTACTACTACTACTATTATTATTGTTGTTGTTGTTATTACTACTACTACTACTACTATTAATGTTGTTGTTGTTGTTGTTATTACTACTACTACTAATATTGTTGTAGTAGTGGCGGTGGTGGCGGCAGCAACAGCAGCAATAGTAAGGTGGCAACAGAGAGAATCGTTAGCATGCCATCTTAGCGTGTGTGTGTGTGTGTGTGTGTGTGTGTGTGTTAGTATCAAATTGAGGAATGATTACTCAATAGTTGGAAGTACAGTGTAAGCATTTACAATATCAACATCTCTTCATACCGACACCCTAGGTTTCCTGTCAGCAGAGTTAAACAACTGATATTTCTTCAGTCAGAAACAAAAAAAACATTGTAGCTAAATAACAAAGTTTTCTTGCACAGATGCAAAGGTTTTCAAAGGAGATGGGGTTTTAATCCATTACATAATTCATTTGATAAGACAAAAAGCAAAGATTAGAAACTGCAATATTTACTTGATATGAGTTCTTGGAATTTGAGGCTGTGAATTTCTTTGGTCGAAATGGACTGAAAACATTAAGAAATTTAATGTTGAGGATGAAACGATGAAATTCAATGGGAAGAAGGATATGAAAACTTTTTTTTTATAATATTTACAACCAACAGACAGATAGCTAGATAGATAGACATATAGATGCATAAATACATATTTAGATACATAAGTAAATAGACAGTCAAGTGGCCTTTTTCTGGATGTGGCCCAAGATATCTGTGAATGGGCAGCTGCAGGATAATTTCTGCATCATGATCCCCGGCTGAGTTTTGTAGAATATCAGAAACTGTTGTAGGCTGAAATATCACCTGTCCCTAAAGGGAAGACTTATTCTTTGAGGACCAGTCCTAGCTATTACTAATGATGTGATTTCACCAGAGGAGATCCTCAGTTATAGTGAGACCCAGTTGTAGCTGGGTGCTACTCGTGTTTAGAGGAGATGTAGTGCAGTGGTATTTTCTTGATATGAGTAGTGCTTGATTGGTTTTCCTGCTAAAAGAGACAAAGTTGATAGGCCCCACTGAAGGATGTTTTCATGGCCCTCATTCATAGATTTATTGTAGGTTTAGCACTTAGTGTCTAGGTAGCATGTGGATGACACATGGTTAGGGAAGGTAAGAAAGAAATATGAGGTCGTGCCATTTGCATATGTGAAGAGTAAGAGATAAGGAAACATATACACAGAGACAGACACATACACGCATATATATATATATATATATATATATATATATATATATATATATATATATACATACTGAAATACATCTGTGAATGTATCCTTATCTATTTTTCTCCCCATACACACACCCACACATATATATGTATGTATGTTTGTATTATGCACACACACACTATATACATGTGTGTGTGTGTGTGTATTATGTATGTATGTATGTATGTATGTATGCACACATACGCAATATATATATGTATCTGTGTATGCACACACATACACAATATATATATATATATATATATATATATATATATATGTATGTATGTACGTATGTATGCACATACACACAATGTATATACTGAGAAAGAGAGAGAAAAAGAGACAAGTGAGAGATACATACTTCCCCATACAAAACATGCATGGTGATATAAAAATGAGGAAGAGAAAATATTAGAGGAATATCAACCAAGAAATAATTTGATGTGGTTTTATTTCTTCACCTTAACATTTCCTCCATTGTAATGTATCTTGGTACGATGGGCGGCAGATTTCTCCAGTATGGATTCCGTCGGGATGTATTGCTATGAAATAGTGTATTAGCCATGACAGTACTGCAAAAAATAAATAACAATTCCATTAATTACATTAATTAAATACATTGATAATTATGTCAAAAGAATTTCGTTACTTTCTAAGACATGTAATAAATTGTTTTTAATGGCTGAACTCGAAAGAGAAAAGCTACCTTGCACTACCTATAATAACTATTTCTAATTTCGACACACCAGCAATTTTAATGGGAGGATGGAGTCTAGTCGGTACAAGTAGTTCTCTGGTATTTTATCGTATCGGCACCATTGGAAAGAAAAATAAAGCTGACCATGAAAGGACTTGAAGTGAAAACATAAAGAGCCAAAACAAATACCTAAACTCAGTTTTCCCCCCGATGCTCAAACGGTTCTGTCCAAATCGTGATTAAGACAAGTAAATACATTATTTGTGGCAGTTGCTCCTGTGCCCACGAGCACGTTGGACAGCAAGGTGACGCCACTGGTTTTTTTGTTGGTTGTGGCTTTCGCTGCATTCAGCCATGTTATACTGGCCTCTCGCATGACGGTCATCAATGTTAAGGCGCCACGATGTTTGCAGTCTTCTTCTCTTTCTTTTTTCCTTCTATCAGTGTCCACTTAAAACCTGAATTAGAATGGCATTGTTCTTGGTAGCCGTAGTAAGTGACCTGCTAGTTTTAATCTTAGTTGTTATGATTTCGTCAAGTGGTCTTGTGATGGCTCCTTTTACAATGTCTCCGTTGGTAAAGACAACAGCAAAAATAACAACGGAAGCACATAACGTAAATAAACAACCTGGATTTAACGTTCAATGATTAAAATCTTTAAAAAAAAAACGTACATTCCACAAACCTTGTCTTTCTATATTTCTCTCTTCCTTTCTTTCTTTTCTATTCTCGAAATTTACAACAATGAAATATGATAATTTCCTCTAACTGCGGTGAAACTTCCAAATTGCTTGAAAAGTCTTGTGAGAGTGACGTCCACCTGATTTATCTAATCACTATGGCAACAATAAAACAAATAGCGATGCTTAGCAGCCACGAGAGTGGCTTCCCTTCGTTTCCTTTTTTTGTTTGTTTGATTTTTAAGATATTTTTTTCAATGCCCTGGTAACGGAGAGATAAACAAACAAAGCAGTAAATAAATGAATCTAAGTGTATATCAACATACACACGTGCAAGTTGGTCATAACTGCAGATTGTTCGATGTTTTGTTTTCTGTATGGTGTGTAAGAGATTTTGGTAGGTATGTTAATAAGATTTTTACTTTAAATTTTATTAAGGTTACTATTATTATTATTATTATTATTATTATTATTATTATTATTATTATTATTATTATTATTATTATTATTATTATTATTATTTATTTTGCGTTCAGTGTGGACGACGTGCGGCGGTCATACCGACTCCCAATTATTACAACAGATTTTACGTGTACTTCTAACGAACTGAGCATATTGCGGTTTTACAGAACATAAATTCTACACACACAGAGAAAC
>NC_069005.1:31348750-31358937 GCF_001194135.2 Octopus bimaculoides
TATATATATATATATATTCCGACACATTATATACATATGTACACAATATTGGGTGGCCTTTGACTCTATGAGTTACACCGCTCGTTGTTTTTTTTTATCTTACTTGGTGGCCAAAAAGAACCCTCCTCACCAAACAAGCTTAAATGGCTTGCCGGTGTTGCCGGTTTAATCACCGACGACCTGACCATGCGGTAGGTTGTACATGTTACCAGCAGCACTTTGGACCGACCTGAGGTATAAGGGTGTGATGAAACGCAAGTTAAAATTTGGGGGTGGGGGTTAATTTGGATGTCTGGTTGAAAGCCGTATATCGTGGAGAGAGACTTAACAAGTGGAGTTGTGGTGACATTGAGCAAAAGTGAATGGAGAATGCTTTCTTAAAGAGTAAAGTGCATTTAATGTCAGGTGAGCCACGGAGAAACCAAGCTTCTTGCAGGAGGGTACATTTGTACTTACGAATGGAATGTTGCATTTCTCTTTTAAGTACAAATGTACTGCGGTGCCGTAGATATTGTAAGAGGGGATGTGAAGGTAAATGAGGAAGGTGAAATATTGTATCTGAAGAAATCAGGGGAAAATTAAGTTCCGTTAAGAGAAGTTAAAAGTATTTATGACGGTAAAAAATAAATAAATAAATTTTTAAGTGTGAAAGTGGTAGATTTTAATAAACTACACAAACTTCAAAAAATCCGAGAAGAAAAAGTTTTTGGAACAATGCATAAAATGCCAAGAATTCTCAGAGAATTCTCAAGGAAACTCGAAAAATTTTGAAGGCTTTTCACAGTGATGAAGTTATAAAGTTCAAACGTTTTAAAGTCTAACGGTTTAAAGACAGACCGGACAGACGGACGGACGGACAGGCAGACAAGCAGACAAGCAGACAGAGGTGGGAGAGAAGACCTACGAGTGGCGTAGGATCTGCTTTGTTGCTAATTGTTCGGTTAAGTTCACATCCGTTAGAGCTTTCAGATCAAAGGTCCTTTATCAGACGTTTAATTTTGCCTTAAATGATGGTTATTGCCGGCGTTGGTCAAAGGAAGCTGTATATGAATTTCTAGCCATCGAGTTCATTCCGGCGGTTAAAGCTGGATGTTCTCTTTTTAATGAAGTCTACCTCCTTTATTCTGAGGTTGACTGCATACGTTCCTCTTGTCAGTATACGGATGGAGAAGTCTCCACCGCAATGTTGGTGGTGTTGGAAAATGGCGCTGAGCTAGTGTGTTCCTTCATTCTGATGTGAAGCTGTCTTTTTGTCGATCCTCTCGTCTTATTTTTTTTCACCTTGTCTTTTGTTCATGAGTACTTTGAGATCAACTTATTTCACCCTCCTTTTTACCTTTCCAACTTCTTGTCTTTCTATACTAGAGCATGCATACACAAAAACTGGGTATTCGAAGCATCAGATGTAGTGTGCAAGAGAGAAGACTGTGCTGGTACGGTCATGTAATGCATATGGATAAAGACAGTTGCATCAAGAAACGTTGATTTCTAATTGTGGCGGGAACATGTTGAAGGGGTAGACCCAGGGATACTTGGGATGAATTGGTGAGAAAGGATCTTGAAACGTTGGGTCCGCACAGAAGGGATGACAAGGGACCCAGACACCGGACAGTTTCCTGTGCTTGAGAAGACACGTCAAGTTGAGTAAAATTGTGGTTGCCCTTGCATACAGGCATGTCCCTTACATCCCTCTTCAGGTGAGCTATCCTAATCTTGCGGTCTCATGGGTGCTGATCTCACGTAAAAAGCACTCGTGTCAGTGTCACGTAAGAGCCAGTGCTGCGTAAAAGCACGCAGTACACTCTATAAAGTGGAAACCATGCCAATTCATGCCAGTATGGGAAACGGACGTTAAATTATGATGATGATGACGATGATGATGATAATGTGTATACACACATACACACACAGATATATATATTTATATGTATGTATGCATCGTATAACGTCCATGAGTGTGTATACATACATACATACATACATACATACATACATACATACATACATACATGCATACATACATATATACGTACGTACATACATTCTGCCCATAATTGAGATATATATACATAAATACACATTTATATAAAACTTATTCAACCCTACAAACTCTTTTGTATTCATTAAACTTTCTTTAAAAATATTTCACGCTCTCCCTTACCTTTATTCTCTTTAAGATTGCTAACATGTCTGCTGAGCGTCAATTTTTATCCGTTTCTGCTAAGCTACCAAAAGAGTGGTAAGTACACCTACTCCACTATGTGTGCGTGTGTGCGTGTATCCTTTATACATACATACATACATACATACTTACATACATACGTACGTACGTACGAACGAACGTACGTTCGTTCGTTCGTTCTTTATTAGAGTAAAGATTTTCTTAACTCCTTAACGTAGTTTTCGGTTAGATTCAGCGCTACACAGAGTGTGACAAGGCTGGCCCTTTGAAATACAGGTACAACAGAAAGAGAAAGAAAGATTGAGAGAAAATTGTGGTGATAGAGTACAGCAGGATTCATCACCACCCCCTGCCGGAGCTTCGTGGATATGTAGGTGTTTTCGCTCAATAAACACTCACAACGCCCGGTCTGGGAATCGAAACCGCGATCCTATGACCGCGAGTCCGCTGCTCTAACTTCTGGGCCATTGCGTCACATACATACACACATACATACCACATACATGAGAACATATATAATGCACACACATACAGATATACATACATGCATACACACACACAATGTTTTCAATCAGTGATCGAAAATGTCGTATATATGGGGGAAAAAGCGTAAAAGAAAATATAATCGTACAAAATTAATTAATCTGAACCAGACGAAATCTGAAATGTTTTATCGTTACAGGCAGCCGCATTTGTATGAATGGAATCCTTATCATTGTAGCTATCCAGACGTCGCGAAGGTATTGCAGGATATTTTGTCAACTCACTCGTTTTATTCCATCTATTTTACTCTTTCGTATATATGTACAGTATCCATTGTTGCATTGGTCTGATAGAATTATCATCGTTGTTGTAGTTGCGGGCTCTAGATTTTGTGGTGTTTGCTGGAACCACTTCATTTGGGGGTTTTACGGTACCGACTAAGTTTCTGCCGTGTCACTGTTTGCAGGTCCTTTGGGGCTGGAAGTAAAGAGCAGAATTAGTCTGCAAGAAAGCGCTGTACCCATGCTTTGGTTTTGTGTAATCCCTCGGAGACTCGGAATGACTGTACTATTGATGTTAGTATTTAACAGATGCAGGTCGATGTAACTGCAGGAGATACATGGACAAGGTGGGAGTTCCAGAAGGTTGACGTTGTGGGAGCGAAGGATTGTGAAAAGTTATTATTGCAGGACTAGAATGTGGGTATACACAACATTGATGAAAACAAAAAGGAACTTAGTAGGACTAGATGGTGATGGCTGGAGACAGACCAACCGTATGAGACAGGGGCCACTGCAAAAGCCAAAAAAAAAAAGCTGCAGAGAGAAGAGACATAATATCAAACACATTGATTATGTTCTCTTCAAATTTGTTCAGAGTCCATGCTTCGTAACCATAAATATGCGAGTAAATACAGTAATGTATAATCTGTCCGTAATTCCATTGGTGAAATTTGTAGATATCGGGACTGGTATTTAGTGACATGAGACCAGCCAGTTCCGAAGAGGAGATGCTATTGTCGTGGAAGCAGCAATGGTAGAAGGAGAGAGCAAGCCAATGGGTCAAATATCAGAGTATATGTCTGTGAATGACTTCACACCAATAAGTCCGATTACCTTTAGGTGGACGTGATCTAGAATATCTGAGTACACCGCAGCACTGCCCAAGATATGGCAGTAATATTCCATTCCATTGTTTTTTGTTTTGGCTATGGACTTTACGTTTCATTTGTTGGGTGTGGAGGAAGGGGTGGTGCCTATGGCCTTTGTAAATTAGGATTAATTCTTATTTCCGAACTGCCATCACTCTCTCTGCTCTTCCTCTCCATATTCCACTTTCTTATAACGACGGACTTCGTTTCCCCTTCCATCTCTCTCCTCCTCTCTCGTTTCATCCCTTCCCTTCTCTTTGTTCTCCTTCTCTCTTTCTTTTCTTCTCTTATCTCACCCTCTCTCTATATATATAATTCCCACAATATTCCTCTATCCAAAACGAAAATCGACCACGTTAACCTCCAAACCAATCTGAATTTTTTTTTTTTTAATTAATTAATTAATTCTAAGAAATCCTTATTTATTGAAGATATTGACACTTTTATTTCAGAGGGGTTGGCAAAAATGGTCAGCTGACCACCCCGACTGGTTAAGCCCTCGAGCTACATCGCATCACGTCCATTGGTTCAACAGGAAAATCAACAATATCCGACGAGGTTTGGCATTTATTATATGTTTTAACGAGTATGTGTTAATCCCCATGTACCCAGACTTTGTGGACACCCTGTATTATCAAAAATCTTAGTTGTACAGTACCGAATGTTGAATTTTAGTACAGAGTTATTTTCTATGTCTTCCCTAAATTTTATCTCTCACTTTCCCCATTTTTTTTTATCTCTCCATCTCTCTTCTTTTCTCATTCACACACATATCTATTGCTCGAACGCGCTAATAACTCCATTTATTTTTTATCACAGCCAACTACAAAGCCATGAACTACCACTACGAAAGACCCTCCAAACCTACCAGCCGCTTGCACGATCAGTTCGTCTCCATTAGTGGAGAGGTAATGCCTAAAGAAACCTCAGTCCCAATGCCTACAATGCAGTTCTTCACGGGGTCGTCAAATTTAAGTTTGGTCAACGATGTTGGACTCCAGAAACCCAAATGGGGTCAGTTCAATCCAGACTACTATGGGGACCCATATGAACACTTACACCTGCCTCCCCTAAAGTTGGGTGGAAAAGAATACCATCGCAATGAATATATCTCTTACACCGGGGCACAATAGGTTTTTCACTTCGTTTCAGCCTCCACAGCTACGGCCATACTGGAGCGCTCCTTTCAAGATGTGTTTGTGATTGCTAAGAAATATACATACAGAAGTTTTCAAATTTAACCGTTCGCAATAAATTTCTTTTCATAAATCTTCAAAAGTAAACAAGATTTTTAGAAGCGTCGTCTTCTGTCTCTACATATTTTTTCTATTTTCTTTTATTGATTTCAGTCACTGTATTGCGACCATGCTGGAGCCCTGCCAGCAAGAGTTTTAGTTGGTCATATCAACTTCCCCGGTTCTGCTTTCAGTGTGAATCTTGTGTATATATATATATATATAACATGTACGTTTGCGTATATATACATATATATAACTATGTATATGTATATATACACATGCACACACATATATATGCATACATATATATGTATGAATATATATATATATATATATATATATATACGTATGTGTGTATATATATGAGTTAAGGAATGGAGTAGATAAGATCCAGGCTACATATGTTTTATAGCAAGCGGAACCTTGGAAGGGGAGAGTATCCAAGTGAGGTTTATACCGCAGGCTACTAGTCAGGCCAAGAGTATTCTGATTAAATGAAAGTTTACGTTGTCGCAAGGAGGAACATGACACGGAAGATTCGATCCACAGTGTTCCACCTCAATAAACCATTCTTGTTCCCGAAAGTTGATTTTTTAATATTTACTACGGATTGCTTGAAGCTTACTTTCTTCCTACACCTCGATCCTTGGATCTTACAGTTATTCATATATATATATATATATTGTATATATCACGTAAACGACCAGACTGATACACATCACTACTCACAATGCGCTTTGCATTATTTTAGCCATTGAACAACGCCACTCCAGCAGGCTAGGCCAACATGCCCACCCTCTCTGATCGAAAAGTGGACTGGAGCAATTTGAAATGGATACTTTACTCAAAACACAACGTGCCGCATAGTCTGAGAACCAAACCCACAATCTAACAATCATGAGTGGAGCACCCTAACCACTAGGCCACTGTGTGTGTGTGTATATATATATGCACACACACGCACAAGTGAAGGCACATGGCTTAGTGGTTAAGGTAACTGGCTTATGATAGTAAGGTCCTGAGTTCGATTCCCGGCGGTGTATTGTATTCTTGAGCAAGATGCTTTATTTCACATTGTTCCAGTCCACTCAGCTGGCAAAAATGAGTTGTACCCGTAATTCAAAGGGTCGGCCTTGTTACATTCTGTGTCACGCTGAATCTCCCTGAGAACTATGTTAAGGGTATGTGTGTCTGTGGAGTGCTCAGCCACTTGCATGTTAATTTCACAAGCCGGCTGTTCCATTGATCGGATCAACTGGAACCCTCGACGTCATAACAGACAGAGCCAGTAATGTATTATATATATATATATATATATACACGTACACACACCTACCATTTACATACATATTTGTCAACAGGATGTTACACAGGAGTAACATGAAATGAAACACCTTGCTCAAGGGGAAAGTGTACCACCTGATCTGGGAATCAAGCCAATGATCGTACAATTGTAAGCCCAAAAGCTGCAACCATTGAGCTTCACACCTTTGCTATGGACATTGTATGCATGTGTGTGCAGCAGGAATATTTACCAGTCAGGCGTTGCAATTTGCTATATTATCCACGTGATAAAAAAATTCTAACCAATCACGACTTTGCATGAAAAAGGTTCCAGCAACAATTTCATCTTTTGACTCACTTCCTTCTGAGCCATCAGTATAAATTCGACACACCTTGGCTACATGACAAAGAGCATGAAGAGAGCATTGGGAGACAACACTGACAGACACCATAAGAGATGACCAACAGAGACAGCAAACAGCAGCTGACACTACAAAGATAATGGAACAGTCAGAGCACAAAAGACACTAGAAGTCAGTAGCACAGCAAGTAGATAACCATACATTAATTGCTACTACAGTTACACCCAGAACAATAACATTCAAACCTTCTCAATGTTTTGTCGTTCATAGTAACGACAGTATGCTTTTTTTCGTGTACAAAAAGAATAAAATTTTCTTTATCAAAAATCAGTGTTGTTGTTCTTTTTTTAATTAAAATCTTTTATTTTTTACTTGTTTCAGGCTGTGGCCATGCTGGGGCACTGCCTTGAATTTTTAGCCAAATGAATTGACCCCAGCACTTTTTTTTTAAGATTGGTACTTATTCGAGAGAGAGACATGTTGGCTACATGACATGGTATTAAGACAAATTGATTGATACATTCATTAATGACTGACCAAAAGTTGGAATTTTCTTTTTGGTTTTTTTATTGTTTTTTATTCAAAAGAAATATATATATTTTTATTTACTTAAAAAATTTTTTTAATTCATTTTTAAATAATTTTTTAATCAATGTTTGACTTTTGTGATTTTTTTTTTTTTTTCACAGACTCCTTTCAGCATCCAGATATATCTTTTTGTTTTTTCCGGAAAAACCGTTTATCTGAAGGATCAAATCCATGTTCTTTGGCCCCATAGACAGCCCAGTCTGGGGTCTTGGCCATATAGTCCTCAGCAGTAAATATCATTTCACTGTTATTCTTTCTATTCTGTACCAATTCATGAAATTTCTCATAATCAATCCAAGTCCACCATTCACCATTCACTTTGAACTAAAATAAATTTAAATAATAATAATAATAATAATCTTTTCTTATTTTGGCAGAAGGTCAACAATTTTGAGAGATCAGATTTGGTCAGTTTGAACATAAAACAGATAGAATATTTAACTCTGTTTTATCTTTAAACTGACTAAATCTGATCTCTCACACCTACCCTACAATGTCATTCTAAAAATAAACAATGACAGCATTGAAATCTCAGAGAGATTGCATTATTAATTCTAAACAATGTGAATAAATAAAGCATTACATTCATCAAAGTAATCTGAGTGCAAAAGGATAACAGGAAACATACCAGAGCCCATTATTATGTGAGAGAGACATCACTCAACTGATTAATACCAGAAGATATAAGTGAGAGTACAGAGTAAGATTTATCAGTAATGACTCACAGATCGACAGAACTGATGTCATGCAAACACTTACCTTTTTGTTAGCAACCAGCAAGCAATTGGAATGCTCGTGTTCACAAGCGATCTCATAGTCGGGAAGGAGGTCAGCAAGCTGCTGTACAAATCCACACACCTCCTCATGCCACGGCACATTTTTCATGGTTAATGTAGAGGCCTTCGATTCACCGCAGTAAGTAACACCCTGAAACAGCAAAACATTTCTCTCTCCAATAAGTAAAAATCAGACACACACAGAGAAAAAAAAAAAAAAAAATGCTCCAGAGTTGTACAGTTGAAATGAAACAATGTGAAACGGAATTGAAATTACTAGAAACATTTTATCAACCCCAAAAGGATGAAGGGGACAGTGATTTGAACTTAGAATGTAAAGACCCTGAAGAAATGCATTGTGATTTTCTGTGTGTGTGTGTGTGTCAATGATATGTCTGATTGTGGTGTGTGTGTGTGTGTGTGCATGACAGGTAGCTTAATGGTTAGAGTATTGAGCTCATGATCATTATGTCCTGAGTTCGATTCCTGGTAGCATACTGAGTTTTTGAGCAAAACATTTTATTTCACATTATTCCAGTCGACTCAGCTGGAAAAAATGAGCTGTACCCTTAAATACTTATTGCAGTGGTCCTTCAGTTTTCCTAAGCCCTATAAAAGAACTCAGATGGTTGGCCTCTAACAAGGCCTTTTGCGATACCCTTAAAGCCAGGAACTTTCCCCCACACCCTCATACAACAAAAAGAATTCTTAAATTCCTTACCTTGACTTCAATAAAATCAGGTTTACCATAATCAACAAGATCGGCGTAAGCTTCAATTTCATCAGTATTCCAGCCCTTAACCAGAGTTAGTCGATACACCGTACGCTGTTTCTTCTCTGCCAATGCCTGAAGGCTGTCCAGAAAACGCTGCCAGAAATCACGGAAGAGTGGACGGTCTATTTTCTTAAGGCTTTCTTTATTACTTGCATCAACGCTGACATAGAGCTGAGTAACAGGTATCAAATTACTGAAACATAATAATAACAATAATAATAATAATAATAATAATAATAATTTTAGCACAAGGTCAGTAATTTTGGGTAGAGGGAGCAGGTCTGCTTGGTAGACAATATCATCCTAAAAATTAACAGTTGCCTCATCAAAATCTCAAAGCTACAAGATAATGAATAATCAAATCAAAACAACGTGAGTAAAGAAGCATGTGACACAGTAATCTGAATGATAAGGACTTATCACTTTAGCATTCAGATTTCTCTGTCGTGTATAATCCTTATCTATTCACCCTGTTTTGAATTAACCATGCATTATCTTGTAGCTTTGAGATTTCGAGGATGTGATTGTTTATGTTTTGAATGACATTGTCAAGTAGGTGCGAGAGGCCAGATCCGGCTACTTAAATCCTTTAGCATTCAGATTTCTCTGTCGTATATAATGCTTATCTATTCACCCTGTTTTGAATTAATCATGCATTATCTTGTAGCTTTGAGATTTCGAGGATGTGATTGTATATTTTTACAATGACAATGTTGGGTAGGTGTGAGAGGCCAGATACGGCCAGTTGGAATATAAAACAGGTAGAATATTTTGGGCCGGTTATGACTGGTTTAAATGTTAAAGGCTTAAAAAACATTAACAATAAAAAACAATCCTTACTGTATTGCATCTGGAAACTGAGCATTGGTTACAAGGAAGGTTGAGATCCCTTTGTTGTGAAGGAGATCAATAAATTTATTGATTTCCGGATACATGATTGGTTCTCCGACCAATGATAAAGCGCAGTGCTTTGGTGACATACCTTCGTTAAAGCGTTCAGGTAATACGCCAGGTACACCTTGCATAGAGGAAAAAAGGAAACATCACAGTGATGACTAAAACACAGTAAAGAATTAAAACAAACAGGTTTACACACTGAAACACTTTCGTATAACAACACGTATGCTCTTAAATGGATTGCTAAATACTCAATCCCATACACTCAGGCACTTTTATAGAACATACAGACATGGCTGTGTGGTTAAGTAAAAAACTTCCTAACCATATTGTTTCTGGCTCAAAGCTATGTGGTACCTTAGGCAAGTGTCTCGTACTGTATTCCCAGGCAGACTAATGACCTGTGAGTAAGCTTTATAGATTGAAATTGAAACTTCCCATTGTTTATATAT
>NC_069005.1:31359045-31364045 GCF_001194135.2 Octopus bimaculoides
ATAAAATCAAATATAAAAATATAAATATAAAATATAAATTACCGTGAATTTTTTTAGAGACACTTTCAAATTTATCAGAATATTGGACTGAAGATTTGGAATAGAGAAATTTTCATTCTCTTAACCATGAAACGATCGTATCCAATTAACTAAAGACTTGTTTTGTTTATGCTTTTCCCTCCAGTTTTTTGTTCTATGTGTGCCATAAATATCGCCATCCGTTTAGAGAAAAATTTGTAGTTTAGAATCAGTAGTTCTTTGACTACTATTTCTAAATTTTCAGTATGTTGGAGAAGCAACTCAATGCTAATCCCTGTATATTTATGATGATTTTTATATATATATATATATATGTATGTATATATGTAAAAATGGATGACTTCAATAGCTTATCCACCACTTAACTGCTTGGTGTGTGGAGTGTAAGTTGAGTAAGACCAATGAGTTTCTCTTACCTCTAAACTGCTTTATCATCTTGGTGTGATTTGCAATGGCCCCATTGAAAATATATTCAGGATCATCCATTAGCCAGCGCCATTCTGTACCGACAGGGTTTGTATGATGTCTACAAGAGAATAAAGATGACAAAACAATCAGACAGGATAGCAACAGCAGTAAAAGAGTCGTTGTGAGCCAATATCAACTTTGTTGTATTTCTGCGCAGTTTATGCAGAAAAGTTAACCCTTTTCTAATCATACTTCTGTTGAGATAAAATGTGCTCGTTTCAATTAATTAATTAATTTTGAAATTAATGAAGAATGTATTAAAATATCTTCCACTGGGACTTGGTGCAGCTCTCCAGCTTACCAGTTCCAGGTAAACCGTCCAACCCATGCCAGCATGGAAAGCAGATGCAAAATGATGGTGATGATGATGAATTTTGTCATTGATAAGATGCTGTTTGGAACATAAATTAAGATGGAATTTTGATGAAAGTTTTTAATTTAGTTCACTTTGAAAAAGAAAGCTTGCATCATCGAACCAAGAGTAGCCCCAGGGTGGTGGCTATCAAAAGGATTAACTCTTTCATTAACTTTTATCTTTTAAAATTGTTGCAGTCATAAAACTGTGGCCATGCTGGGACACAACCTTGAATTTTTAGTCAAATGAATCGACCCCAGTACTTCTTTTCTAAGCCTGGCCCTAATTCTATCAGTCTCTTTTGCCGAACCACTAAGTTATGGGGATGCAAGCACACCACCAACGGTTGTCAAGCAGTGTTGGTGAGACAAACACAGTCAGAAAGACACACACACAGATACATACATACATATATACGACAGGCTTCTTTCAGCTTCCATCTACCAAACCAACTCACAACACACAGATCCATTTTTTTTCTTTTACTCAAAATCTTTTTATTTGCTACTGCTTCAAGGCAGTTCGTCAAACAAAAACATTTACGTTGCAAAAAGGGAAATGTTATCCAAGGGAGGTAATTCTTCAGAGCAAATTTCATTTGAAATGAAACAAAATAATTCTGAAGGTAAAGAGATATGGGCACGGCTGTATGGTTAAGAAGTTCACTTCACAACCAAAAGGTTTCAGGTTCAATCTCGCTAAAAGTCTTCTAAGGTTTTGGTCAGCCTGGGGCTATAGTATTGGACATTTGCCCAAAGTGCCACACATTGAGACTGAAACCAGAACCATGTGGTTTGAAAGCAAACCTCTTACCACACAGCCAAGCCTGCTTCTCAAGCATGTGATCTTGGGTACAGTCCCACTGTGTAGAACTGAACCTCACACGACATGGTTGGGAAGCAAACTCCTGAACAATTCAGCCATGAATAGAGTAAAGACTCTCTTCAGTCATGCGTGACTATGCACCTAGAAATTTTCCCCTCTGAGGCACAAGTCCAGGAAAGGTTATTTATGGAAGACCAGCAGTTGCCCATGCATACAAGCCTCCCATCTCCACACCACCGATATTAGCCAAAGGAAAGGCAAAGGGGCCAATACAGCTTGACACCAGTGACGTCACAACTCATTTCTACAGATGAATGAACTAGAGCAACGCGAAATAAAGTGTCTTGCTCAAGAACACAACACACAGCCTGGTCCAGAAATTGAACTCACTACCTCATGATTGTAAGCCGGATGCTCTAACTGCTGAGCCATGCAGCTTCACCACCCTATGAATACTGAGCTTATAAATGGAGTAAACAAAAGTTTTAACTTACCTCCAACAGAAGACACATTTATTGGCGCAAGCTAAACTGGGCGTGGTCTCCATACACCTGTGGCTCTCGATCCCATAGAATGTGTGTTTATAACAGCCACCACGACCTCGTAGCATCGACTGCAACAATGTAGATTCAAAGAAGAGACTTAGAAAAGAGGGCAGCGAGAAAGAGAGAAGTGTTGGAATGGGAAATAAAGACATGCATCTGTATGAGATATGCCAGAACCAACACAATCATTTTCATGAAATGTGATACAATACATGACTAATATAAATCCAATCAACCCAGGCTTCGTTTCAAAGACATACCTTTGTCCATCGGCACAGCTTCACACCTGAATGTGTCCCAATTAAACTGTAGCCCTGCTTCTCTAAGGATTTCTTGAAAATCTCTGTAATCATTGGTTTAGGTTCCTCGTTCTTGGTCTGTTTATTTGTTGAAACAATGTAGCCGTTAAGCTTTAGCTTTGTCTGTTGAAGAAAATAACAAAATATTACAGATGTGTTCAAATGGTGTATGCCTGTGTGGTTAAAAAGTTCACTTCCCAACCATGTGGTTCTGGGTTCAGAATACAACATGGCAAACTGGCCAAGTGCTTGCTATTATAGCTCCGTGCCAACCAAAGCCTTACGATTGGATCTGGTTGACAGAAACTGAAAGAATTCCATCATATATATATATATATAATTAAATAAGATTAATGTAAAAACCTTGTAGTATGCTAGGCAAAGCTTGTCAAAACAATTGTAGTGATTTTAAATAAAAAATGTTGTTCATCCCATTTTCTATCATTTATCTTTCTCTTTCTCTATCTATCTATCTACCTATCTCTCTATCTATATATACATCTACCTGTCTCTCTCTCTCTCTCAGACTCTAATCTGATCTGTCACGGTTTCGACAGCTAGATGCCCTTCCTAATGCCAACCACTTTTTCGAGTGTAGTGGGTGTGATTTACGTGCCACTGGTGCGGAAGCCTGTCCGGTGGCACTAGCATCGACCACGTTCGGATGGTGCTTTTTACGTGCCACCAGCACGGGGAGCCAGTCAGGCAGCAGTAGCATTGACCCACACTCAAATGGTGCTTATTACGTGCCACCAGCACAGGTGCCAGTCAGGCAGCACTGTCTACAACTACAATTTCGATTTCACTTGAAATCATAATCATGGCCAAAAAATGATGATGGTGATGATGGACTTAAAGTCATAGCACCAACTACCTGTTCAGTCATTGTGCATTCTCACTCAGATTAATTAATTTGTATTGTCGGCAATCATCTCTATCTTTACCCACAAACATTCATTTCCTTATTTGTCTCCAAACAAAACACTTACCTTGGTTTTCTTGACATTTTTCATGACTTTGCCGAGATCTTCAAGGTCAACCAATCCATTAGACTGAGTGACAGGTAACGACCCTGAGCTTTCTACATTGTCTCCGTCTTCTTCCTCCTCTTCACTTGATGTCTCCATCAGTACCTAATTTTTAAAAAATTGAAGAGGTTTGCATTACAATCATGCGGTTAGGGTTCAGCCCCACTGTGTGGCACCTAGGGCAAGTGCCTTCTACTATGGCCCCAGACCCTGACCAATGCCTTGTGGCTATTTTATTTTAGAGACAACACAAGTATGAATTGAGATTTGACTGCTATTTTTAGCAGGATGAGCAATTATAGTGGCTCCCTCTAGGGGACTGACATAACAATTTAGGAGCAATTTTCCTTCAAGATTTTAACATAATAATACATACTTTTCACAGGGTCTTTATCTCTTGATGAAAGTATAAGGGACATTGTTGTGACATATGACAGGATTTGGGCATTTTTAAACCAAGTGGACCCCCAACATCTCTCTCTAGATCTAATCACAGTTGATTTCTTCCAGAGAGAGATGGAGAGAGAAAGAGGAAAAAGAGAGACAGGGAGAAGGGAAAGAGAGAGAGAGAGAGAGAGACATAGAGAAAGAATCAACCTCAGTAATATCAAAAAGTAGATAAACAGACCTCAGCAAGCAAAGAGCCAGGACAAACATCACAAGGCATTCGATCCCAACCTTCTAACACCTGGGCCAATTTACTGCTGGTGGGGTGAATGCAAGAATGTGAAAAGAAATAAAAAGTTAAAATGTCAATGTGACAAACCTCTTGGTTTGAAGAACTGTTGTCTTTATCACAGCATTTCTTCTCACATGTCTCTTTACAACACTTATTGGATTCTACTGGCAGAGTGCCACCTTTCAGTAATGGAATACTCTTCTTCCAGAACTTCCTATTCCAGGCATTGAAGTCTTCTGTCAGACCTGTAACCAACAACAACAACAACAAGTAAACAACTATTACAGTAAATAATTTTAACCTTTTGATACCAACCTGCCTGAGACTGCCTTTGGATCTTTGGCACAAATTTCCTAATTTAAAGTGTTCTATATTTAGAACTTTCCATTAAAATTTCATGCTATTTTATGTTCCAAACATCATCTTGTTTCTATTAATTTTGAAAATAATGAAGAACTCAGTGAAATAATATTGTTATTATCAATCTGGTGTTTGGAACTTGAATTAGCATGAAATTTAGATTACTTTACAACAGAGAGTTTGTATCATGGAACCAGGGACAGCATCGGTTTGAGTAGGTAACAATAGGGAACTCTTTTGTTACCATAATTCTAATGAAATACACTAGATTTGTTTTAATTAATTTTGAAAATGATGAAGTTTATAAAATAATTTTATAACCATTAAGCTGGTATTTGGAGCTTAAATTAACATGAAATTTTGAAGGAAGGTTTTAATTTAGATCGCTTTAAAATAGTGGGT
>NC_069005.1:31366545-31373041 GCF_001194135.2 Octopus bimaculoides
AACAGGTACATGGTGTACCACATGTCAGATGTTGAAGTGATCACAGAGAAGCGTGACATGAGTTTTTGCTCGAAAATACAATACACCATGAGTGCAACACCCTAACCACTAGGTCATGCACCATCATCATAATAGTAATCCTTTCTACTGAAGGCACATGGACTGAAATTTGTGGGAGGGGACTAGTTGACCCCAATGTCTCACTGGTACTTAATTTATCGACTTCGAAAGAATGAAAAGCAGAGTTGACCCTGGCAGAATTTGAACTCAGAACGTAGCGACAGGTAAAATACCGCTAAGCATTTTGCCCAGCATGCTAACGATTCTGCCAGCTTAACAATAATAATCCTTTCTACTAAAGGCACACAGCCTGAAATTTGTGGGAGGGGACTAGTTGACTACATCGACCCCAGTGTCTTACTGGTACTTAATTTATCTCAAAGTCGACCTCGGTGGAACTTGAGTAATAATAATAATAATAATAAATAATAATGTAAGCTGCTTAATACATTACCTTTGAATGTCCAGTTTGAGATCCATAGAGAATGTGTAACGATCTCTTCCATTCTTTGACCTCAGTTTTGCAATCTTTGGAAATGGTTTTCTCCACGGATTCTTTAACCTCTGCAACCTGGGAATATAAAAATAAAGAATAGGACACATATCCATTGCAGGATTACTCAATTTTGCTGGCTGAGTGGACTGGAGCAATATGAAATGAAGTGTTTTGCTCAACAACACAATGCATCACCTAGTCCAGGAATCGAAACCACAGTCTTACAATCATGAGTCCAACACCCTAACCACTCGGCCATATGCCTCCACTGTGAGTGCTAACCCTTTGAACACTGGAATGTGCTTTAGCAGGCAGGTTGTACCCCTTGCAGATGCAACATAATTTTATGTTTACGGCTGGAAAAAAAAAAATGGTTCTGCTAATTAGCAAGCTGTGAACACAAAACCGTGTGGCCACTTGCTTTTGCATCTTTCAGTGGGTGTAGTTAGTTAGACCAACTAACACATGCTAAAGTGTACTCGCTCTTGAGGAAAGATGCCAACAATGACTGTATGATAGCCACAACATGGTCCCCTGAAGGAAGAAGGACGCACAGAACGCTTGGAGAAGAACAGTTGAAAAAAGAGAAGCTGGCTGGTGCATGGGGAATGTGGAACGAGATGTGAACCACAGCCATCAACTGGACAACATGGAGAGAGAGAGAGTGGAAGTCTTATGAGCCACATGGCATGGGGAGCTATTAACAAAAAGGAAGTGTACTCATAGATTCAAACAATAATGCTGTATATCAGTGGTTCTCAACCCCTTTTCTACCTATTGACTCCTTGGATTCTTATGTAATTCTGGTGGGCATCCATAACCATTCAATGTTTAAAAACATCCTATCATTTTTATAATTAAATATGAAGGGGTGCTGAAAAGCTCTTGACTTTGGGTAAAAGAAAATACAGCAGGATCATTTTAATTATGATTTTATTCAACATATTCCCCCTCTCATATTTACACACTTATTGCAGCAGCCCTTCAGTTTTTCTAAGCCATGTAAAAGATTTTGGAATGTTGGGCTTCCAACCAGGCCTTTCATGATACCCTTAAAGCCAGGAACTTTTCAGCACCCCCTCGTATTATTAGAAATTGTATAAAAATTTTTTTAATATTTGATTTATTGTAGAAGCAAAACCAATTTATTGCACACAGATTTTAAGCACAAAATCTTATATGGACCCCCAAGAGTTATACAGACTCCCAGTTGAGGACTACTGATGTATATGAATCTTACTTTACCTTAGTTTTGGTTTGCTTCATCCAAAATCTGCTGAGATAAGTGAATGAAATAATTGCCAGAAGCAAGAGCCAGACTGGCAGATGTAGGTATTCAGATACCTCATACTGTAACAGTTCTTCCAACATAACACAAACCAATCTGAAGAAGAGAAAACAAAGTCAGCCTTAGTTCAATTATTCAGAGATAAGAGAAGTGAGAAAAGGGACATGTAGACATATTTATTGGGAGGGGAATTAAAGTATAGCCATATCTATTAATCGGGTAGTATTGGAGGATTACATTTATCTGTTAGTACACATAGCTATTAGTGGGGTACCAGAGATGAATGTATGTATATGTGTGTGTGTGTGTGTGTGTGTAGATGTATATATATATATATATATATATATATATATATATTACTTGTTTCAATCATTAGACTGCAGCCATTTTGGAGCACTGCTTTGAAGGGTTCCAATTGAAAGAATCCACCCTAGTACCTATTTTTTTCCCCGAGCCTGATACTTATTCAATTGGCCCCTTTTTGTCAAACTGCTTGGGGATGTAAACAAACTAACATCAGCTGTAAAGCAGTGAGGGGAACAAACACAAAGAATCATACTCATAGATGTATATATATATATATATATATATACATAAACACACACACATTATATATACATGCATATATGGGTACAGGACATCAGAAAAACGTGAACAATAAGAGAAACGAGAACATAAAACAGACACAGAAAACAAACTTTTTTTCAAACAATGAAAGAAATAAATAGAGAAACGAGAAATGTAATGTAAAGAACATTCCCTTCATCAGTTGTTCCCTGTTTTATCTACTCCACGTTTCAAAGGTAGGGACAAGACGCATACATGACAGCACCAGCTATGTAATCTATTACACACACACACACACACACACACACATATATTATATATATGATGCATAATATATGTATTATATATATCAGGAAAGTAGTAGTGTATGTATATATATATATATTGTTGAGTCATAGCTATGTCTATTAATAGAAATGTATTGGGAACACATCAGCTCCATTAACTTCATTAGTCTCAAGCCAACAAGTACGTCTCTTTGATTTGTATAATAGGAAAAAAAAAATCATTTTCAATCATCTGATTTATTCATTGTAACCAATGAGACTGGCCCAGATGTTTGCAATAATAATGAACTCTTCTAAAGCCAACCAAGGGCTAAGTGGTGATGTGAAGCTTCCCAACCACATGGTTTCAGGTTCAGTCCCACTGTGTGGCGACTTAAGCACGTCTTCTATTATAGCCCTCGGCTCACCCAAGCCTTGTAAGTGGATTTGGTGGATGGAAACTGCAAGAAGTCCAGTATGTATGTATGTGCATGTGTACGTGTATGTGTCTTTGTGTTTGTCTCCCACCACTGCTGTCAATTTGTTCAAATAAAGCCCTTCTAGGCAGTGCCCCAGCTAGGCCCCAGTCCAATGACTGAAACAAGTAAAAGTCAAAGGCTTTGGTAGAAATGGCAGACGACATTTACTTTCAACTCATTGAATTACAATTTGACGTTAAGTACAGGAGTTTTGAACTGTAACTTAAGAGCGATCAGGACTTAAAGAGTAATTCTTCAGAGTTACTGAATCTCAGCTACGCATCATAGCCTAGAATACATATCTTCATTAACATTACAAAATAATTAAAAAAAAAACATCACTTCACCAGAATTGATCTGGGGAATCAACATTAATAGCTATTGTGATGGTGATGCCGCTGGTCTCAAAAACCTTGGAGATACTGGAAATAATTAATTAATTTTGACTATATTAATCGAACCGCAAAATACACGCAGCATAGATTCAAGGGAAAATGATATTTAAAAACTATATAATTCATGGCAGCGTGGGTTTATGAAAAAAAAACAAAAAAAAAACTGGGAAACAAAATCGTCTGAAAGACAAAGACAAAAATTTTTTAGAAGCAATAATTATATCTGGAATGTTAATCTCTTTAAAACGCAACACTTCGACACAATTTTTCAGTGTAATTATGTTATATAAGTGGTTTGAAATTAGCAATGAGATTTAATCGTCGCAAACATTAAACAATAAAAGAAAATAATAATGCATCACAGATGTTTCCTGTATCGATTTCCTTTTGTTATGAAAATGTCTTTTATTGAAAATTACAGATAAGAAGTAAGCTTTATCACCACGAGAAGCTGTTGCTTAGCTATAGGTCGGCTCTGAAAATCCACCCATTTCAGGCAGATCTAGTTTTCCCATCACAGTAGTTTCAAATGTGTCATCTTTCTGTTAAGACAGTAAAATGTGATTTGAGATATCTGACTGTTACTTCTAGCAGGTCGATCGACTGCAGAAAGGTTTCTTTCCCCTCGATGTTTCGCATCGATCAAGAGAAGTCAGTGGAAATGGTTAGAAAGGTCAAAAGCCGGGATTGGGGAAGTTATGGTACCTGGCTCGATACTTCAGCTTCCAATAGCTCATTAAATCTTAACAGTAGTATAGTAATAGTTAATTACTGTCGGAGTATTTGATTTAATTAATTACAACGCCCTTTGATCATGAAAAGATGGACATTGAAAGAAATCAATACCTTCGTGTTAATTGCGAGATTTAAAATTTTCCACTTCACTGACTTTGAACTACTTACGAAAGAGAACTTATACTGTGATTCATATATTTAAATGTCGATTTATAATAGAATTAGATGATAAATCAGATCTTTAATCGTTTAATCCCCGCAACTATATATATTTTGTCCTTATCTATGGGTAACATAAACACCGCAAATAGCAACGGAGCACCTTGTGTAAACATTAAAGTTACCAATCATTAAATAATTAAGTAAACATTACGAAAAAAAAGGGTACTTACGTTAGCTATTATGTTTTGTCGAAGTACATTGAACGATTTTTAGGCAGATCTGCCTCAGACAGTGTTTCTTTAGTAAACCTTTCAAAACAATACTTCGGCCACATGGAACTCAGTTGCATTACATAGATCTAAGGAAGATAGTAATTTTCAAGACACATGAATGAGCAGACCACTTTTAACTTGGGGGCTTGAAGTGAACAGGAAATTTTCAACATTTGCAGAATATCTTAATAAATATTATAGATTAATTTATGTTTTAAATAAATGAACACATTTTTTTATATACGTTGTATAAATATCGGGATATCTTACATACTGGATGTATGTGTGTATCATTATCATCATCATCATCATTATTATTACTATTTAATTCCCGTTTTCCATGCTGGCATGAGTTGGACGGTTCAACAGGAAATAGCAAGTCAGAAGACTGCACCAGGATATACATGTGTGTGAATGTGTGTACATGTATATAGTGGAGACGGAATGGCCCAGTGGTTAGGGCAGCGGACTCGCGGTCATAGGATCGCGGTTTCGATTCCCAGACCGGGCGTTGTGAGTGTTTATTGAGCGAAAACACCTAAAGCTCCACGAGTGCCAACAACAACAACAACATCAACATGTGAAATTATTAAACACATTTATTCTCGCTCCACTTTTACCTCACGTCCCTTTCTGTCAATGACCAAAGGCTCGAAATCCATTCTTCCCAAGCTTCAAACTAATACACCTGCTTGTTATTCACTCACCTGTCTCTGTTTTTGTCTCACCTGTCTCTGCATTTGAACCATATATATATATATATATATATACAAGTGAGTGGAAAAACGCCACTCAACACATTTAGTAGGAGTGACATATAGTATTTAAAACGGTTTGAAACTTAAAGTAGCACGGAACCAAATCAAACTGCCGGTGCCACGTAAAAAGCACCAGCCGATCGTGGTCTTTGCCAGCCTACTCTGGCCCTTGTGTTGGTGGCACATAAAAAGCACCCTCTACACTTACGGAATGGTTGGCGTTAGGAAGGGCATCCAGCTGCAGAAACACTGCCAGATCAAACTGGAGCCTGGTCCAATTTTTAATGGAAAATAGTTTGCCAGTTATATCTGCATTTGAAGCTGCCGCCAAATTTCAAAATGATTAATAAGTGCTTTTTCTTTTTAATAAGCTTAACAATAAAAATGAGAGGGGTTTTTTTTCTAGCGAGAAATGGTTGAAATTTATACGTTAATTGCTTTCAAAGAATTCCATAAAGGTTATTGAAGGGAAATTGTTCCAACCGTGATTCGAAACCGTAACGCTGATTCGATCCATGGGGGCAGGGAGCTTAGTACTAATATTTCTTAGCTCCTAAAGGTAATATTACGCAATGAAGTGCAATATTAGTTACCTTTGATTAAATTCACCGGTTTAGATTTTAGAGGAAGTGAGAAGTTGTGACGTTCATGGAGTCTATGAGCAAGCTTGAATGGACAACAGAATTAAAAAGAATTCTAAGTGTGACCATCACGCCTCTTTGTATATTCATGATCCAATCCCACTCCCATTTTAAGACTGAAAGGTTCGATTTGGGAAATGCAGGGCGGGGGCTGCTATTTCTAGCAAACCGGGCAACCACCTTAAAGCCCTTACTTTGGATGCTAACGTTCATATACTTCATAAACGGCATTAAAAGGCGAACGTGAAGGGAAACTACTTCAATGAGGATAGGTAAACGTGGCATATACATGTTGTCTGAGAACATGTCCTTAACGAAATATTTTAAGTGATATATTTACACACACACACACACACACACACACACACACACACACA
>NC_069005.1:31373110-31381490 GCF_001194135.2 Octopus bimaculoides
TTCGGGTTTAGCAATCCTATTTTTAGATTTACTCGTTTCACACTTTAATTTTTGCATGCGTGTCAGTCATTTCGTTTCGCGTTGCCATTTCTGTTTTTCTCTCAATCTTCGAAATTTTGGGAACCAACTTCAAGTTTTTCGAAAACATGAACGAAGAAGAAGCTCCAGTCCCGATAGTAGCTTTAACTATGGTCCTCGGGACCATAGTTATGATGGTCGTCTTTTTCTTTTTCGTTGCAAAGAAAAGTAAAGAGGAAAGAGAAAAAGAAATAGAAGAGACTTCAGGTAAGACGTGGTGAGGGGACAATGTTTCTGCAAAATTCCTTCTCGATGCCGTTGTTGTGGGTTTATTACTCGTGGCTTTTCTCTTTTCCGTTAAATTTTCCTTTCATCAGCTTCACTCTCTCAGTTTCATTATTTTCGTGGGAATAAATGATAAAAGAAATAGATCGGGTATTTCTCAGTGGACGATCTGTTTCTTGATTGTATTTTTTATTGTTAAATAATTCAATTTCTTTTATATTTTTCCACAATACCAATTTTATTGCGAAGTAGAAGGGTTTAGCCGGCTTCAAACAAAACTATATATTACCTAGTATTCCACATACATCTTCTTCCGCCCCCGTTTATTTTGCATTTATTCGACAAATTCATTTAATTAAGTTAAATTTGAACTTTGAATTGTCAACCCAACAAAAGTAGATATCTATCATAAATGCATTTAATCTCTTTCACTCATCAATCTATGTTACTACATGGTTTATATATATATATATATATGCTGTTTGTGCCCGTCTCCTACCAACAATTTCAGTTTGTTATGGTGAACAAGGAGCTGAAAACTACGTCAAGGAATGAACAATGCAATACCCCTGATAAACATTGAACATAATTCACAGTCTCTTCGTAACTAACTGATAAATTATAAATATGCATTTCAAATATTTTGTTAGTGCTAACCTCTATTTTGTTGTTTGATTCGATATACAATGCTCGTTCGCTGAAGAAAAATTTAATTCGTGTTAAAAAATACAGGATGACCCGTCCTTTATAATTTTCATCATTAAGTTTATGGAACCAACGAGGGAGCCTCTACGTGGTCACCTGCTAAAAATAGAAGCCAAATAAAAAATATGTTACTGTCTAAAAAAAGGGGGGGGCAGACACATTAAATAACGTTAGTTCTAGGTATTTCCAAAAAGATGGGATGGTCATTAAAGGAATGCTTTTGATTCTTGATCTGTTCGGTCAAGATTCGCTCAGGGCTAAACAACAAATGATGAGTGTTTACGTGGGTTAATAGGCGTGCTAGAAGTAGCAGCTAAATGATCCCTCCAAATCACATTCTACCGCCTTAAATAAAGCCGTATGCAACTCACAGAATTTAGTTCCCGATAAACAAAACGGTAGAATAGTTACGGCTGGAATGCCTTTGCTCAAAGATCTGCTCGAGTGAGTCTCTACTGGAGCGAAAAAGTTTTGTCTCATGTTATAGTTGGGATACAGAAGAAACACGTGAAGAAGCTGTCTATGCACGAATATAAAAGGCAAAAACTCTGCTGGGGTTGCTGAAACGAATGCTGCAAAATATTGCAATAAAATCGTTTTATTACTTCCATTAAAGAGATGGTATGGTGTCTACGGAAGACAAAGGTATTTCTAGTTAACTCGGTTAAAAATAACGTTTGTGTACGCATGTTTATTAGCAATATATTTTTAGCCGAATAGTAATAAGAGAAATGGTGGTTTATTTATATTATTACAAATAAATGCATTTAAAAAAAATTAATATTTACAAATAAACAATCAGGTGCATATGTGACATGTATTTTCATTGAACACGTTGGCAAGGGTTTTAGCTGGTTTAGAGTTATCTGCCTTTATAGCCCAATTTATGAGTCTGGCTTTTCAAATCGGCCGCCCTCGGCATAGTTAATTGTACAACCACAATATTGTCAAAATTATAGCCTGTATTTTTGAAATATTTAATTTCTAATATAGGCTTCATTATGTTGTCGTTTATATCCTTTGAGAAAGCTCCACCTGCTAGAACTAACATCGAAATACCTGTCCAATCCATTCAACCGCCTTTAAAAAAAAAAAAAAAGACACGTTGGATATTCTGGTCCTAGATATGTTGTGTCGAGAATAAAAAAGTAAAAAAAAAAAAATGACGTGGTCATGTCTGGTGTCCCTTTATTATGAGTCTCGTTCACCCACCACAAGTTTTTTATTGAAAAAGAATACAATTTACATAAGTAAACAGAACATAAATATATCAGTAAATAAATTAAGAAAAAAGTGCCATGCATATTCTTCAATCATAAGAGGTACATTCCAGAAGTTTTAAGACTTTTTTAGGAGAGGCAGTTATAACTGTCCGAGATTATTGTAACTTTAGTATATCATTCATATACATCTAATAAGCTGACCTGCCAACTTATGTCATTCTAGGTTGAAGGAGATGGCTGTAACAGTACTTTAAACATAGCTTTATGCAATAAAGTTTTGCGTTAAATGCTAAAGAAACTTATGAAATATTCCAGACTGTTTGTGGATAATTTTGTATGAGCTAAGCATCTGTTTTTCACTGGCACAAAATGCTAAGCAAAGCAAGTCCACCAGGAAGCTCATGATGAGCTCATTTTTTGACAGCAAGGGCCTCATCTACATTGACTGGTTTCTCTGGCCAGACAGTCAACAAAGAGTACTTTGTAGAAGTTTGGAAGGAATTCATAAAACTATTTCATTGTAAAAGGCCAGTGTACCTAGACCAAGATAATGCACTTGTCCATATTTCCATACTAGTAACCAAGTACTTGACCGAGATCATCATCATCATCGTCGTTTAACGTCCGCTTTCCATGCTAGCATAGGTTGGACGATTTGACTGAGAACTGGTGAAACCAGATGGCTACACCAGGCTCCAATCTGATTTGGCAGAATTTCTACGGGTGTATGCCCTTCCTAACGCCAACCACTCCGAGAGTGGTTGGCAATCAAAACTGTCCCTCACCCTCTCTAGCGCCCAGACTTTGCTCCCTGTGACTTTTGGGGCTGAAGGAGAAGATGAAGAGTCATGGACGCTTTGGAGGACTTCCATGGGGATTTCAGAAAGTGGATTGAAGTCAGGATCCTACTTTCTGGGATATTAGGGTTTTGTGCTTCTTTGAAATTAATAAATTTCTCTCCTGCAAAAAGTCTCAAAACCTGAAACATATCTTGTACATTACACCAAAGGACACTGGTGCTAAAAATGTTTGATACAACCCAACATTGTTGTAGCATATAAATAAGGTTGACCTACTGGAACAACCAGAGATCCTCATATGTATTAGGTTCTTTTTTTTTTTTTTTATCCCTTTCGGGGTTGATAAAATAAAATACCAGCTGTGCGCTGGGGTCAATTTAATCAACATACATGAGTACCTCAAACAATTAGCAAAAACATGGTACTTGCTCTCACCTTGTCTTCAATTCCTGGTAATAACTAGCTTTAACTGTGGTTTGAGGGACATTTGGCTGCTAATTCTAGCAGGTCAGGCTAACAGAATCATTAGCACACTGGACAAAATGCTTAACAATATTTCACCCATCGCTACATTCTGAATTCAAATTCCACCGAGGTCAACTTTGCCTTTTACATCCTTTCGGAGTCAATAAATAAGTACCAGTGAAACACTGAGATCAATGTAATTGACTAGTCCCCCTCCCCTCAAAATTTCAGGCCTTACGCCTTGAGTAGAAAGGATTATTGTTATTATTATTATTATTATTATTATTTCCATTCTTTCCACAGCAACAAAGCCGAAACCAAAGCAGAATCAGAGTCAGAATGGGAAACAGCCTGCAAACAAAGCAGCAAAGAAACCCTTTACAACTAAGAAAAAGGCACAGGTCACGTACACTCACCCATGGTTGCTGACGACACTGAAAGGACACACAAACACCATTTTAGACATGGATTTCAGTCAGAACGGAAAATATTTTATAACAGTCGCTGAAGGTAAGTAAAGTCAAATCTTTGGTTGCTAGATTGATTTGACTAAAGAATAATGATGATGTCCCTCTCTTTTACTTAGTTCCTGTGTCATGATAATAATTACTGACCCTTTATCTCTTCTTGCAGATCGTTCTGCATTCATATGGAGTATCAAAAATTTTTCTCACAAAGAACATCGATATATTCGAGCTCCCATTGATGTAGATCATGCAACACGGGTTCGATTCAGCCCTGATACAAAGTAAGAAAAAAAAATACACTTTATTTATTTTCTTTTTTGTTTGTTTGTTTTGTTTGTTTTTTTTGCTTTGGTTATTTTATGAATTTCTTACCTTTTATGTTGCATTATGATTTTTTTTAACCCCAGGTTAGCTCTGACCTGTGATTAACTCTACAGCATTTAAACTGGCCATATCCAGCCTGAATTTTCTACCTGTTTTATCTCGTGACTGGCCAGATCTGGCCTCTCACACTTACTCTACAATGTTATTCTAAAAATTAAACAATTACCTCATTGAAATCTCAAAGCTACATGGTAATACATGAGTAATTCATATCAATGTGAATAAATAAGTTTGCACTTGATAGAGAAATCTGAATGCTAAAAGGTTGATTTCTCCAATCACCTTACAACATCAACTTCTTCACGGAACTAAGCCAGACTGCATCTCAACTCAGTAGTTAGAGCATCAGGCTCACAATCATGAGTTCAATTCCTAGACCGGGCTGTGTGTTGTGTTCTTGGGCAAGACACTTTATTTCACATTGCTCCAGTTCACTCAGCTGTATATATCCATCATCGTCGTTTAACATCTGTCTTCCATGTTGGCTTGGGTTAAACAGTTTGACAGGATCCAAAAAGCCAGAGGACTGCATTGTGCTCCAATGTCTGCTTTGTCTAATGCTCAACCAATTCATATATGTACATGAAATGAAATGATTTTTGTTTTTTCTTTGCTCTTTCTGTGCAGAGCGTTTTTAGTGAGTTTGGCAAGAAAAAACATTTTGCGGATTTACCGAATTGGAAAGAAGAACGATGGAAGCATAGGAAGCTTTGTAGCTGCGTTTGATTTCCCTAAAGTAAGACTACATTTCCATATTATTCACTCCTTTCTTTCTTTCTTTCTTTCTCTCTTCCTTTCCCACTTTCCTGTCTTCCACCTTTCTTGCTGTTCTTCTTTATTTGTTTTTTTCTTTTCTTTTCTTCTTTTTTTCTTCTCTTATTTCCTCCTTGTCTTTCTCTCCTTTCATTTTTTTTACCCTTTCTTTCCTTCTTTCTCATTCTTCCCCCCCCCCCTCTTCTTCTCCCATTCAATCTCCATAACATGTTCTCTTTCATTGTCTTGTCCTTTTCATTCCATTTCTTTCTGAAGCATATCTTCATGTCACACTCTTCAGACGACCCTAATCCCATGCCCAACCCTAACTGACACAACAACAAACAAACAAACAAGCACAACAACCTCTTTTAAGACATTCATTTAACACACTGTTCTACTGTTTCTGTAAATTCACTCTCTTTACCATGTGCTTGAAACATTCAAGCGTAACAACACGACACACTTCAGTAACTCAAACGAACTCACTAATACCATTCACACAGTAAATGCTTGTCTGCTCTATCTGCCATATTCATTGACAGTTTGCTGTTTGTCTGATCAACAAGCCATTAGTCGATACCTGATACCTGTGGTTCTCAACCATCTTTTTCTCTAAGGACCCCTTTGATTATTATTTTATTCTGGTGGACCCCTGTAGTCATTCAATGGTTAACCCTTTAGCATTCAAATTACATTGACAACCAATGTTGGTGTGTTTACGTCCCTGTAACTTAGCAGTTCGGCAAAAGAGACCAATAAGAATAAGTACTAGGGTTACAATGAATAAGTGCTGGGGTCACTTTCTTCAACTAAAAGACCCTTTAAGGTGGTGCTCCAGCATGGCCATAGTCAATTGAGTGAAACAAGGAAAAGAATAAAAGAATACACACACATATGCACATATACATAAAGATAGATAGATAGATAGATAGATAGATAGATAGAGAGATAGATAATTAAATACATAAATAAAAGATGTGTTTCCATCTAAATATATTTCTCTTTTCTTGTTTTAGTACAACAAAGCTGATATACGAAATATTGGTGTTGCTTCCAATGGCCGTTTTATCATGGTGGGTTATGCCAATACCACAATCTTTGTCATCAGCATAAAAGGTGAGCCACACTAAGAATTTGTTGTCATTTGGAAATTCTTGAAAATCAAAAATATTCTTTCATTATTTTGAAATTCTTTGTTAATTTGGATTTTTTTAGTATTTGGAAATCTTTGTCATTCTAAAATTATTATTCTGAATTTAACAATCCATTTCCTATTGTCCAGTTTTCTGTACCACTTCTTTTATGTTCATCTCTTTGTAACTTAAAGGTACACTTTACCAACCTTCACCACCATCATATCTCTCCTTCTTTCTTCTTCTCTCTCTTTTCCAACTGGAGTACTCCTGTATCTTCTCTACTATACTTTAGCTTTTCATCACCTGACAGAAACCCACCTCCCTTGATACTACTCCCCCATCATTACTCCTTTTGCTGTGTAAAAAGCACCCAGTACACTCTGTAAAGTGGTTGGCATTAGGAAGGGCATCTAGCCATAAATACTATGCCAAAGCAGATATTGGAGCTTGTCACAGTCCTTTGGTTAACCAACTCCTGTCAAATCATCAGCATAGAAAACCGATGTTAAATGATGATGATGAGGAAATTCTTATTTTATTTGAAAATCCTTATTATTCTGTAATTCTTTATTGTTCTGCTATTCTTGTTATTCTAAAATTCTTTGTTACTCTGAAATTATCATCATTCTAAAATTCTTTTAGAATTTTAGAATTCTAGTTCCAACATCCATTGTTATTCTAAAATTCTTTGCCATTCTGAAATTCTTGTTTTAAAATTCATTGTTATTCTGAAATTCTTTGATGTTCTAAACTTCTTTGACATTATGAAATTCTTGCTCTAAAATTCTTTGTTATTCAAAACTATTATGATAAATGCCATTGTCTTTTGTTTCTGTCTTTCAGGAGACATCCTTGCAACAATTGACACCCACCAAGTGACCAATAGCTTAGCTTTGGTCTCTCATTGTGGACGTTTCATTGGATCATCAGGTTAGTTTTGATTTGATTTTATTTCATTTCTTTTCTCATGACTTTTCTTTTCTTTCTTCGTGTTTTTATGAAAAAAAATGATGTCGTTCTGAGTTTCCAGGAGGAACAATCACTGGTGCATTGCATTCTTATAAAACTCACTGTGTGTGTGTGTGTGCATATATTATCAGGTTTTATATATGCATAGTGTATATGAGTGTGTGTATGTGTATACATGTCTATATATGAAAACTGGGTTTAAGTTCCTTCCAAAAAGGAATGTGTAGAACTATGTAAATTATGCTGGTAAACACAAAAATAGAATGGGTTCAACTCAAAAACGAAGATGATGACAGCAAGACAATCATTCCCATCATCATCGTCAACATCATTAGAATCTGAACCGAGAAAGGCTGAAATTGTGATTCGTGGCTGCATGTATAGTTGTTGCTGTTTGTAATGTCAGAGGAAAATGTTAAAATTTGCATACAGTGAAATTTAAAACTTCTTTCGTAAATTGCAAACTGTTGACAGCAGCTGTTCCAAATGTGGCCACCACATCCTTCTCTTCTCACATCTCTCTCTCTCTCTCTCTCTCTATATATATATATATATATATATATATATATATATCTTATCAATCTATCTCTCTCTCTCTCTCTATATATATATATATATATATATCTTATCTGTATGTATACACACACACACACACTATCTTATCTATATATCTATCAATTTTTTTCTCTCTCTCCCTTTCTCTCTCAGTGTGGAAATAATTGACTTTGATTGAGGAGCAATTTAACTGCTGAAGGCCTGTCATAGGGGCAGGGGTGGGATGTGCTACTGTGTGTAGTGGGTGTGTGTAGTGGGTGTAAGGGATGATTATTGTTGTGTTCACCCTTTCTGAAATTTCCTGTGCTGTTACCTTTCACCTTCTGTAATGTCATGTGACCTAGTTTTCTGGGTCAAGTGATAAAGTTACAGGTAGTGAGGAGGTGGCTTACAATGGAGATGATGATGATGGACTGATAAAGTTCATGAACCCCAGCTTCACAGTTTTATGCAATGGGATGCATATATATATATATGTGTATGTATGTATGTGTGTTGATATGGAAATAAAATGTGTCTATTTATATATCCAACATGTACATTGAGTACTCATTAGAACTATGGTCTTCTCAGCTCCATACTGGGCATATTATATATATATATATATATATATATAT
>NC_069005.1:31381695-31394856 GCF_001194135.2 Octopus bimaculoides
TATCATCATCATCATCATCATACATCCGTTTTTCCATGCTGGCATGGGTTGGACAGTTTGACTGAAAACTGGTAAGCTGGGGAGCTGCACCAGGCTCCAATCTGATTTGGCATGGTTTCTACAGCTGGATGCCCTTCCTAATGCCAACCACTCAGGAGAGTGTACTGGGTGCTTTTTATGTGCCACCGGCACAGCACTGACATCAGCTACAACTACGATCTCGACAGGTCTTCTCAAAGCACATTGCCTATGTTCGAGGGTGCTTTTCACGTGCCATTTACACGACACTGGCATCAGCCACGACTACAATTTCACTTGGCTTGATGGGTCTTCTCAAGCATGGTATATCACGATATATATATATATATATATATAGGTATATGTCATGGTTTTAGTTCCCAGACCGGGTGGGGCATTGTGTTCATGGGTAAAACACTTCATCTCAGGTTGTTTTGCAATCACTTCAACACCTGACACGTAGTACACTGCGTATGTGTTCAAGCAACGTTGATTTGATGGAGGGAGTGACCTAATTTGCAACACCCATATTTGATCACTATAAACAAATGATTTTTTTTTTTTGCAGGCAGTTCAGTAAGAAATTGCAGAACCATCTTCCTTAGACTGCTAGAGACTACCATTCATTTATGTGTGTGTGTGTGTGTGTGTGTGTTTACCTTTATGTTTCAAGCGACCTAATTATTTGTTTATTTAATAGGTTTCACACCTGATGTCAAAGTGTGGGAAGTTTGTTTTGACAAGTCTCTACTTTTTAAGGAAGTCTCTCGAGCTTTTGAACTGAAAGGACACAGCGCCGGTGTGAAATGTTTCAGCTTCAACATGGACTCCACAAGGTTACATACATTTTCTATTACATTCTGTGTGTTTGTGTGACAGATCTGTCAGTTATTTGTGGCCACCTGAAATAAGAAGATATAGGATGGTCGTACTCAGCTAAGATAAATTATTTCTTAGACTGGAGCCTGGTGTTGCCATCCGGTTTCACCAGTCCTCAGTCAAATCGTCCAACCCATGCTAGCATGGAAAGCGGACGTTAAACGATGATGATGATGATGTTTCTAGCACTACAAAGCAGTTTCTGGAGTTTAATTGACTGAAAACAAGATAAGTTCCAATAGGCTCTAGATGTTGTTGATGATGTTACCTCGAGTCAACCTCAATCAAACGAGGTCTATGATCAAACACATGCCAGATGTGACCACCCTCTTGTTTTACAAGCAAGGTAAATAATTCCTCCAGTCTATTGAACAATATCCCAAACATGGTTTTGCAGAGAATCTCAAACAAAGAAACTTCATTTGCATGAATGGTTATGCTTTGTTTGCGATCAGCACTCACATATGAAGACAAGGGAATATATATATATATATATATATATATATATATATATATACACACACACAGACACAGAGATCAAGCTCCTTGGTTTCTGTCTACCAAATTTTCACTCACAAGCTATTAGCATGTCTGAGACCATGGCAGAAGTCACTTGCCCAAAGTACTATACAGTGGAATTGAACTTGGGAGCTGTGGTTGCAAAACAAGTTTCTTAACCACACAGCCATGCCTGCACCATGATGGAAGTCTGTTATTGAAATTCTGACAAGAATAGACTCGCAGAAACAAATATTTATATAAGTGGTAAATTTCAGGATGAGTTTTTGAAATGATAGAATGTTTGACATTAGTAATGACCCCAAGTTCAAATCCTGTCAATAGATATTCTGAGAAGGAGGCCTGGGACTAACCTGTGAAATGGATAGTTCAAAGAACTTGGTCGCTGAGAAGGACGTTCTGACAAATCTATAAATGTTTTGATATTTCATGGGAAAATTGTAGCTGAGGTAATAAGCAGAAGAGAAGTACATATATTCATGTTTATATATGTATGAATATATATATGTGTTATTTCTTTACTACCCACAAGGGGCTACACACAGAAGGGACAAACAAGGACAGACAAACGGATTAAGTCGATTATATCGACCCCAGTACGTAACTGGTACTTATTTAATCGACCCCGAAAGGATGAAAGGCAAAATCGACCTCGGCGGAATTTGAACTCGGAACGTAGCGGCAGACGAAATACCACTAAGCATTTCGCCCGGTGTGCTAACGTTTCTGCCAGCTCGACGCCTTAAATATATATATGTGTATTATGTGCACGTGTGTGTGTTTTTCTCAGTACATAAGGTTTTTTTTTGCTATTTTTTCTAGAATGGCCTCAGCTTCTAAAGATGGAACTTGGAAATTGTGGGACACAGATGGTAAGCTATTTCCTTTCTACACACACAAATAAAGAACATGAATACATTCCTTTGGATTTGTTTTCATTCAAAAATTACACAATTCTTCATTTTTCCAATAATTAATAATTTGATGAACCAAATGGAATTCTTTCTAATTTTGACACAAAGCCAGCAACTTTGAAGGAAGGGATCGAGTTCCATCACATTGACCCCAGTACTTAACAAGAGTCAAGTACTTATTTTTTATCAACCCCAAAAGGATGAAGGGCAAAGTCCACCTCAGCAGAATTTGAACTCAGATGCTATTCTTGATAATTTTTACAACACTGTTTTCTAACTATTAACACTCATCTATTTATATATTTGCATTAGATTTTTATATATTTGTGTATTAATGAATTTTTGATATGTCTTAATATTTTAGCGACTGATACATTGGTATACTTTAAAGACTGCTATGCATTGATCTATTATTAAATTCTCTTATACAGTGCAATACAAAAAACAACAAGATCCATACCTGTTATACACTGGGACCTTCCATTCGAACCCATCACACATTGTTTTGTCACCTGATTCACGAACTGTTGTAATGTCTCATGGAAACAAAATTGTTGTCTTCAACACCTTTTCAAAAAAAATTGAAATGGTGATGGAAAATGTTCATGAAGGTATTTAATCATTTAAAAAAAAAATTTTGTCTTTGTTCTTTTGTTTGTTTGTTTTCTCGCTTCCCATTTTTCTGGGCTTTAAACCACCACTGCTTCCCACTCACTCCATTTTTACATGTACTCTTTTTTGCTCTCTTACTGGTTTCAGTCATTGGACTGCAGCCATGCTGGAGCACCGCCTTGATGGGTTTAGTTGAACAATCTACTAACACCACCCTACTCCTCCCCTCACCTCAACTTCCCCAGGATTCATTTCTAAATTTGATACTTATTCTGCCAGTCTCTCCTGCTGAACAGCTAAGTTATAGGAACATAAACAAACCAACACTGGTTGTCAAGTGGTGATGGGAGACAAACACGGACGTAAAGACACACTTACACAATACACACACACACACATATAAATATGTGTATGATGGGCTTCCACCCAGTTTCTGTCTACTAAATTCACTCACAAGACAAAGGTATTCTAGACATGTGACCATCCCATCTTTTTCCTACATGCAGGCCCCAAGACCACATTATCCTTTTTTTTTTTTTTCCACAAACTGGTTTATGATTTGAGGGAAATTTAGCTGTTATTTCTAGCAGGTTGAGCAACCATGTAAAGGCTCCCTTTTTTAGTTTGAGATTAAAAATGTATGTTTTTATCTTGCTGTGTTTAGATTTTATTTTATTTTGTATAAAGATTGTCCGGGAGAAAAATCTCATTTTATAAGAGGAAAAAACAATTTTATCAACCGGATTCCAATAACGGTCAAAGAATGCTGTTTTGATTGCTGCAGCAAAGATTTTACTGCAACCAAAGTTGGTAGTGTTCTCCATTTCTAAGCACAGCATCTTAACACAGGCTAAATCAATATAACATAATACTGGTACACACACACACATGCTCACTTTTTCTCTCTCTGTTTCCATTAAACTAAACATGCATGTTTTTTCCTCTCCCTGAATTAACCACCCATTCTAAGTGGGCTTCAAAATCCCTTTAATTTAACAAAGTAATCACCCTACTAGCCCCTTTTTATTATTATTATTATTTTAATTATTCCTCTCTAAATTCAATAAAGTTAATCAATCACGTTCTGGGGTTTTCATCACTCCAAAGTTTTTTTGTTTATTTTTTTATTTCAATCAATCATGTTTTTTTTTTCTGCCAACATTTATAACCAAATACCAAAGATATTGGAAATGTTCTTCACAGTGTGGAGAGAAGTTTGCTTCCTCATTCTTTTATTAAATCTGACATCAACCACTGCTTCCTAAATGTTTTTTTTTTTTTTTATATTTTGGTTTCTTTCTTCCCTGCTAGGTCCAGTTGAGGGACTTCGGTTCGACAGCAACTCTAAATACTTTGTCTCTATTGGAGACAAACATGTTCTTATATTTAACAACATCACTGGCTACAGGGCTGCCATTGAAGAACTCAATGATAAACTCAACAAAACAAACTCTAACACAGTTGCAGAACGGATTAAAGAACAGATTCAAGAAGCCACGTATGTATTCCAGCAAGACATTATTTTCAATATTCCAGCCACTCTTTATATCGGGTTAAACACCACCTTCTGAGTGGTTTATCTTCTAGTTTACATAATGGCATGTTTATCGTCATTGATTTTACATATGTTTTCCATGCTGGCATGGGTTAGAGAGAACTTTTTGAGGCAGTGTTTCACAGCCATATATCTTACCAGGTGCCCATCCTTTTTGCAGAGGCATAACTAGAGTGTGTGCCACCCACAGTAGTCCTTGCATTTGCCACCACTCTCCCAGGGCCTATTCAGGTTTATACAGTAGACTACCTCATGATTGTGAGCCCGATGCTCTAACCACTGAGCTATGATTAATTCAAGACATCGTGAATTAATAAGCATATTTGACAAAGTATCCTGAATGCTAAAGGGTTGAAACTAGTCGTGTCTGGCCCAAATATTCTGTTTTATGTTCAAACCAAAAAGATCCAACCTCTCACACCTACCATACAATGTCATTCTCAAAATAAACCATCACATCACTGAAATCTCAAAGCCTCAAAATAATGCATGATTAATTTTTAAAAATGGGAATAAATAAGCATTACATTTGACAGAATGATCTGCATTTTAAGGGGTTTTAAAAGGGCTGAAAGTTGTATTCACTCCTACATAAATCATTTAAAATGCTTTTACTTACATTTTATTTTCTGTTTGTTTTATCCCTCTTTTAATGTCTCTGTGTCTTTCAGTGATGCATTGCAAGAAATTCTTCCAAAATCATCGTGAATATGGAGGTAGTTTGAGACTGAGTACAAGGAAACATTGCTGATGAAAAAGACAAATAAAAATCAAATCAACCATTCTGTCTCAGGGACCTGCTGATTGATCCATGTTCAATACCATTCAAATTATTTTATACCCAACCAACCACCCACCCTCACCACCTTGCAATTGTATTCAACTACACATTGCTGTGCAATTTTTCCAATAAAAATAATTGATTTTCAATGTTTTTGCTTAATTTTTTCCATCTTTGTAAAAATTATACATGTACACACACTCAATTACAAACAGTTCTATTTAAGTTTATATTATCTGTGTGTGTGTGTGTGTGTGTGTCTGATGACAGCAAGCAAGCTGAAACTTCAAATTCACTGTCAACGTTCTCCTTGTAAAATTTTAATAAAACATGTGCTGAAGTACAAAGTATTGAGGAATCCTTTAGTTTACATTATTTCTATATATAACTTGACATAAAAACAATATATATATATATATATATATGTAGAATGTGGCAGAAGTTGTTCTCTGCACATTTTCAGTGTTTATTGCTCCTGAGCATCTGCCACATACAATTCAATGCCAGCACCGAATGACTGGCATCCGTACTAGTGGAGCGCAAAGAGCACCATCCGAGCGTGATCATTGCCAGGGCCGCTGACTGGCCCCAGTGCCGGTGGTACAAAAAGCACCATTTGAGCGTGATCATTACCAGCATCGCCTTACTGGCACTTGTGCCGGTGGCATGTGAAAAACAACATTTGAGCGAGAATACATGATTACTCTCGATTTGAACTCTTGGCAATCAAATACATCAGACAGTGATAAAATATCTCTTCTCATCCGGCCTCTTTCTTCTTCTACTTCCTGTCTGCATATGAAAAACTCTGCTGTCTCAAAGTGATCTAAATCAAAATCTTCCATCAAAATTTCAAAGTTTCAAGCAGCAGCTAAATAATGACAAAATTATTTTACAAAATTCTTAATTATTCTAAAAATAATTGAAACTAAGGAAGAGTATTTCTGCAGAAATACAGCAATGAAAGTGTGAAGAAGGACTGTTTAAAGAAATGTTGACTATTCCACTCTCCACAGCAATTTCATTGTACACTTTCAGTCGCTCTCTCTCTCTCTCTCTCTCTCTCTCATGCTCTCTCCCTCTTTCTCACTCAGTTGCTATATTGAAGCCTTGAGATGGTCAGTCATTACCTCTGACACAATTGTTGTTTGTGTCAGAGATAGGACGCAAACTGATGGGTCTTCTGCTTGGAAGGTTGATACCGTGTTACCTCAACTAACTGCAGTGATATTCCTAAAAACAAGTTTACATCACCACTACTACTGCTAATGCCATTGTCACCACCACCACCACCACCACCACTAAACAACCAGCAATAACAACAACAAACTGCTTCATTGTTTGCCCTGCCTGACCTTCTGAATAGTGGCTATTGACTGAAAAGTGTGGAAAAAGTCAAAGGTTTTGGCCTAAGCACCCAATAACCAGAGTGATTATGAGGCCTTAACATCTATTATCTTGAGTTTGGATTGTAGGTATAGCAGTGACATTGTTAAGAGACTAATCTTAATTGGAGTATTGTGGTTAGAAGAAGAAGAAAGAGTAGGCTATAAACTTGATAGATGATAAATAGATAGACAGATAGAATGACACAGGGTAATTACATATAGGCTAGCTCATGGACAAAAAAATGCAGGTATACAGATACAGCTAAATGGGTGGATAGTTAGACTGACAAACTGAGAAATAAATAGACAGACAGACAGATGGATAAATAGATGAATAATTTTAATTACAGAGTTACTAATATGTAAGATGTTTCATCTGAAGAGAGGTAAAAGAAAAACCACCTCCAGAATTCTCAGATTATTGATTATAATGACAGACAGACAGGTACAAAGATACTGAACTGATTGACAGGTAAACTGTCAGCCAAATGAATTGAACAATTGGTTTAATAGCATGTGTGTGTGTGTGTACACATATATTAATAAGTATATATATATATACTTATATATACACACACATATAGAGAGAGAGAGAGAGATTTGGCTGTAAAAAAACAAGGTAAAAGTTTTTATTTTATATTCCCTTCAAAATTGCTCTTAAATGTGGTTTTGGTCGTTTTGGCTGCTCCCTGAGAATTCCATTAAAGGTATGCTTGCCTGTAGAGTGCAGAAGCAGGCTGTTCCATTGATCGGATCAACCGGAACCCTCGTCATCGTAAGCGATGGAGTGCCAGTTAGCTAATTAGTTATAATGCTTATTTATTCACATTGTTTTCCCTATGGGCCCTAGGGCTTGAGGCAGTACTTACTTTTCTACAAACGAAGTCCTTTGAAGTATTTGTTCTGCACTGGGCTACGGACACTTCCTTATGATTCTCTCCATCAGAAATGTAGTGAACTAATGATTGGCTCACTGGAAACCTGTGACCCATGATATAATAATCCATGATTTGTGATATAAAAGAAAGCAATAGGCTGAGGACAGTTGTACTAAGAAGAGGAAACAGGTATAATCAGTTCTGATAAGGTCTAATCTAATCTCATCTGGTTGGCCAGAATTAATTTAAATTTTAAAACATATCAACATTATAACAATACTAAGCTAAATTGAATCTTGAATCCAGCGAAGAGAGCTCTGATGAGGTCTCTCAATACTCCACTTATAAAAAGAGGAAGGATAAACTGGATGATGTAGTCCTATACACAATACCACTACCACCATCATCATCATCATCATCATCATTGTCATCATTATCATTTTTATGCCCACTTTTCTATGCTTGCATGGTTAGATGGAATTTCTCGAGGCAGATTTTCTACACTCAGGTGCCTTTCCTGTGGCCAACCCTCACTTGTTTCCCAAGCAAGGTAATATTTCTCTATGGTCATAAGTACAGCCCTTCCCTCTGTAACTGAACCATGAATGAAAACAAGCAATTGTTCTGAATTCAGTTTACTTAGATAACAACAGACCATTGCTTCTATTTTAACTGCTGAATGGTTTAACACTGGGAAAAAAACAGCTGCAGAATATTTGTCCCAAAACATGCCAGCAATTTAAATTTATCAAAATATCTCAACTTTGCTTGAATAGGGATGATAAAAAAAAAAGAAACAAACATGCAAGAAAAAAAGATGGGACACTGTTGAAAAATCCCTAACAAAAATGGCTGTGTGATAAGAAGCTTGCTTCCCAACCACATGGTTCTAGGTTCAGTCCCACTGTATGACACCTTGGGCAAGTGTCTTCTACAATAGCCTCAGACTGACTAAAGCCTTGTCAGTGGATTTGGTTGGTAGACGGAAACTGAAAAAAGCCCATCATATATTTGTGTGTGCATGTGTGTTAGTTTATTCCATTCTTCAGTAATTCTGTGTATGAAAAAAATGTTTTTGAAAGGCATGGATGCTGCATTGTTTTTTGATTTTGTAAGCATGTCAACGAGTGTTGGACATATGGAGGTCAAAATGGTGCCAGAGGTTGTTATTGGAAAGATGGTGGATAATCTTGTGGGTGTCTTCCTTTGTCAGATGATCCTGAAAAATCTTAAAACCAAACATAGACTTTTCCACTTTAAGTCTCGGCATTCTTTTCCAGAAAAGCCTGGTGTCATCTACATTGAATACCAATCTTCCTTTTGAAGAATTGTCATCAGGCTTATGTGGATACACTAAGTCTGCAATTCAAACCAAAAAGAAAGAAATGGTTCCAGTTCTTTGATGATTTTTGCTTCTGTTTTGGGGTCATTATGATGTTCTTCATTCTTAGAGCAATATCTTAGATGTGAGTTAAAACCCTTTTCTTATCATGAATAATTTTAGATACCATTGTCCGTCTTAAACTTTACACACATGTTATCACAACCATCATTTCTTGATGATGAAAGGGCAGAGTATGAATGAAGGACCAGAACTGAACACATTTCTTGCTGCAGAAGAGCAACTACACACACACACACACACACAACACCGCATACATGTTCTCTATTATCTATTTGGTCTTTTCTTTCTCATTTTCTCTCTCCCTTTCTTTCTTTATCGTTATCATTATCTTCATCTTCCAGTTGCCTTCTTTCTACTTCCTCTCCAAATAGTTATGTCTTGCTATGTATCCAACCGTAGGCATTAGTTCTCAGGAACTTGATGCAAAATTCGGTGTTAAGCACTTATTCCAACATTCTACATTTACTTAATGGATATTAGCGTCAAATCTCTCTCTAAAATTTTAAAATTTAAAACTTTGGATATATATATATATATATATATATATATATATATATATATATATATATATATATATATATATGTAAATACATGTATGTATCTATGTATATATATATGTATGTCTATATATGCATGTACCTTGCAAGTTTACTTTATGTATGTCTCTCTATACACACACACGTCTCTCTCTCTCTCTCTCTCTCTCTATATATATATATATATGCACATATGTATGATGTATGCATATGCGCATGTAAACATACATACACAAAATGAATATACACATGTACACACACATGCAGTACGCTTAGAAACACCGAAATATTTGTGTATAACATCTTCCGAACATGTAGTGGTACATAATAGCAATATTCCGTACGTAAATTTTAATTAAGAACAAGTAAACAATTAACAGCGAATAAATGTACAGCAATTAAAATTTGCCTCTTATCTCGTTATATTTATTGTGTGTATGTGTATAAATACTTATTATCTGTATAAATTATTAACCCGCACGGATAAACTGCTGTGACAACACATACATGCATGATCATACACAGATATTACGCACATGTGTGTTGCAATCGACCTGGAAATATATTAACAAATTTCATAAGTAAGCGGTAAACGTTACCAGTAAAGAGAGAGAGAGAGAGAGGAAACTGTAGTTTAATATTTTTGCTAAGTTAAAGTGTTTGGGTTTTTTTTCTATCCTTCTCGTTTAAGTGTTTAGATTTAGGTTTTTCTTTCACCACAAAAAGTTCTCTGTCAGTCAGCAACATCTCAATTAATATAGCCATTAAAACAGACAGCTAATTATCCCTCTTCCCCGTCCCACATATCACATATATTTATGTATATGACACGCATATATGCATACATAAATACAAAAACACACATATATATATGTGTATATTCATGTATGTATAAATGATCTTTTAACGCAGAGATAGTTTGTATTCCTTCTTCTGCTTTCTCTCTTATTTATTTATACTGTCGTTGTCTACCCGGCTGTCTATCTCGTTCCCTCACTAACTTTTGTTTTCCTTCTCCGTCTCTTCTCACACACGACTTACCCTTTCTGAGTCACTCTCGTTCTCTTTTACTCTTATCTCTCTCTCTTTCGCTTTCTTTCTCTATAATGTAGTTGTCCATACCTCTCTATCTCGCTTCCTTACTTTTATTTTACATACCTCCTCCATTATCGCCACCACCCCTTAATATCCTTTCACTTCTATCTATCTATTCCTCTTTCTCCCATTCCCTCTTTTTCTAACCCTTCTATCGTTCTCACTCTCCTTTTTATTTCACTCCGTCACTTTCGTTTTTCTCTTCCTCTTCCTCTCACACACAACTTACTATTTTTTGAGGCACCCTCATTCCCCTCCCACTATATCTCTCTGTGTCTCTCGCATTTCTTTTCTTTCCCCTCTCTCTCTCCCTCACATATATCTATCTGTCTATCCCTATCCCGTCCCTCCCTCTCTCTCTCACTCACTACTGGCTTCCGGCGCCTCGACTCCATCTAACATGATGGCGGAGCACTCTCTACTCGATCCTCTCTACGACTATAAAACGTTCACTGTCAAATTACAACTTTGTGCATCCTTCATAACATCGCTCGTGTGTAGTTACCCATCCTCAATGAAACCAAGTGACATTCTAGCCAAGAATTTTGGCCAAATATTCGCTAAATACCAATTCGTGAAGCACTTTTCATGCGACCCTTTCACGCTGTCTTTGCTTCACTGAAATATTTTGCGAAAAGCTTGTGTTTAAACACCAAATGACTCCTTTTTCTTTTCCTTCTTGCTTTTATTTCTTTTACAGATGAATTATTTTGCGTTTAACAAAGGCGGGTGAGAATTTATTTTTTATCTTGAAAGTTACGATTTTGTTATGTGATGGCCATTGATGATATATTGCCGACAAAATCGAGACAGAAAATGTTAGATACTCGCCGTTTGTTCAACGCGAATATGGATACGACAGCTACTACGACTAGTGGCATTGGAAGTTCAGCAAGTCTTGATACTAGCAACATCAATGATAATCAAAATGCAATAGAAACCCTCTTGAAAAACAGCACCAATTTTGAATTAATCATGCCTTCAACTTCGTCGGTGTCTGGTGCTAGAAGTGGCCATATTGCTCTCGACACGAATGTCAACAACAATAATGACGGTACTCACAACAACAACACCATCTTCTCTGGCAACTTGAACATAAGTCATAACTACAACATTGATAACATGAACTTTACCTACGAGGAAACCATTCACAGCGGTCATTTTATGTTGAGTCAGGTGCACGATGACAAAACCGCGGACGATTATGATGATGAAAATATCGTCAAAGAGGAAAAAGATGCTCAGTCCTCTTCGACGGGCCTCAATTTTCTCAGTTCTTCGACCTCCCACGAAAATGTTGGTGCTACAAATTTGGATTTTAGGGAATATAGTGCTACACAGTCAACTCTTTTCTCCATCGATGGTTCTCTTACCAAATTATTCGAGTGTATGACCTTAGCTTACAGGTGAGTCTTGAAATTGAAACTAGTATTTCTTTTATTAAACTAAATATATTTCTATATATATATATATATATATATATATATTTGATGATTGCCCTGTTTCTACGAAGTTTCATTTTTGAAAAAAAGATCCTTTGTTTCTTTTTACTTTTTTCACTCCATTCCAGTCCATTTCGTTCCATTAAAAACCTGAACTCTGTTCGCAAAGGGTTAACACAGACAATCTCAATATCAGACCAGCTGATTTTCTACTCTGGCAGCAGTTTGACCTCTCCTCTTCCTCAGCTTCTACCATTCTCGCTAGTTTATTATATAACACATTTACACACCCTGTTATATGTATTTCTATACGCACACACTCGAATGTATACACTTATATATATATATATATATATATATATATATATACATGCACATATACACACATAGATCTATGTATATACATCCATATATTTACACACTACCTACCTATCTATCCATCTATCTATCTGATGGATGGCTCTATCTGTGTCTCTATCTATCTATCTGATAGATGGCTCTATCTGTGTCTGTATCTATCTATCTATCAGATGGCTCTATCTGTGTATCTATCTATCTATCTATCTATCTCATTACTTTCTCACACGTTACCCTATATTTTGTAAATCGTCTGCATTAAAACAAAAAGAAAAGACACGGTTAAAGCATTAAAAATGCGCTTTTAATCCCAAAATAGGCAAAGTGCGCTCGAGGTGGTTTGGGGAAGTGAGGCAAGGGGCTGTTCTGTGTCTGTTTGCTGAAATCACTTGTTGCAATGTTGGTTACAAACAATGAAAAATGTTTAATTTCGTAAAGCTTCCATAGTGAAATTCAAGACAACTTAGTTGCTTGTATTTGTTGTTTTGGCCCAATAATAGTAGTTTTGTTATTAGACACACACACACAACGTTGCCCGATTGGTTTCTGTAAGGGCTGATGTTTTTAACAGCAGTCGATGTAAACATGGTGCGTGCGTGCGTGTGTGTGTACATTCACACGCACGCGCGCTTACATTATCTACTCTCCCCTCCCACATTAGTGTACATGAATACACGTATGCTTCAAATTGTATGTATTGAATGTGTACGTGCGCGCGTGTGTATATATATATATATATATATATATATATATATATATATATATTTTCTCTTTTTTTCTCT
>NC_069005.1:31395102-31397197 GCF_001194135.2 Octopus bimaculoides
TATATATATATATATATATATATATATATATGCATACATACATAAATATAATTAGTCGTCTAAGAATCCACGAGCGAGAAGTATATATATATGCATGGGCAATCCTTCACATGTAAAGATTGCCGCATGCATGTATGTATAAATGTATGCTTATGAATATTGAATGTGTGAGTGTGTGTGTTCGAGTAAACGCATGCTTAAGTGTGTATAAACGTATACGTATAAATGTATGTCAAATGCATATGTGTGTGTGTATTAAGTGTTTTGGTATTCTTGTGTGTATAAATGAATGTATATTTGTGGGTGTGTACGTTGAATGTGCATGTGTCGTTTTCGGCGAAACCCTAGCCCTAAACACCGGGTGTGCGCATTCTTTACCTTCACCAACATGTATGCGTAAACGTATGTGTGTGTGTGTGTGTGTGTGTGTGAATATGTATAAAAATAATGTATACAAATGTACGTGTGTGTGTGTGTGTAGTGGATGTAATGTTGGCGGCTGTTTGGAGTGTGTATGTATATAACGAGCGTGTGTGGTGGGTGCTTGACGAGTGAGTATATATATATATATACGTAAGTGTGTGCGATGGATATTATTATACTTGTACTTCTGAACACTGACATACATACAAATGTTTATGTATTAATTGCATCTATGCGCGCGCAGGCGTCGCGTTGGGGGCTCTAAACAGGTTATTTGCCTTGGTTCACCTTGTTTTTGTTTTTTTTATTAACGTCGGCGGGGTGGAGGAAAAGGTACAAGATTATTTGGTAAATATTTGGAAAATTTTCAGATTAACACCCGCACGATTTTCACTATGGTTTTAGGGTTAGGGTTTGGGAATTCCGTCCGTAACCGTAACCCTAAAACCATAATCCTAACCCTCTAGTGAAGATCGTGCGGGTGGTAATCTGAAAATTTACCAAATATTTTACCTGACATAAACTTTGTTACTTTATCTACTACTACTACTACTACTACTACTACTTACACAAAAGGTGAAGAGGACGAAACTGTGTGCGTTTCGAAATCTGGGAGTTAAGTTCCGACCGTGGTTCTGGATCCTAACCTTTTTCTTGATAGGGGGAACAATTTTGTGTTTATGTGTGTTTTCGTTAACTTTTGTCAGACGTAAAAACACAAACAACAACACACACACACAGAAACACATATAATCGCGATAGTTTAACACGCCTGCTTTTACTCACGCACTCACATTCTTACACGCGTACTCGAACACCATCACGTACTCGCATTCACTCACGCACAGTTCTATCTCTTGCCTCTGCCCTTGTTTCTTGTGAGTCTTTTGAAAAAATAAGCGATGATGATAATGAAAGCCGCTGTTAGTTTCTAAGGTTCATAGTTCGAATTCATTCTCTTGGCACTTTTAACCTATGTCATCGTCATATCTCGGTCAAAGAGTTGCGACCCGCTGAACAAAAAGAAAATACTCGCAATTGGTGTTTATTCCCCACTCACCAATCCTGATCGGGCAGATCCTGTGATTATAAAACATTTCAACCGTGACCCCTCTGTTTTTCTAGAATATGAAGGACATTTTCTCTGTATTTTCCTTTTTGTTTTTAAGGCAGTATGGTGTGACTTGAGAATTTTGGCTGTTATCTCTAGCAGATTGAACAACCACGTAATCGTCCTTGCCGGTTTGGTGTTTATTGTTGTTAACGGGGCCAGCTGGCAGAATCGTTAGCACACCGGACGAAATGCTTAGCGGCATTTCGTCCATTTTTACGTTTTGAATTCGAATTACGCCAAGGCCGACCTTACCTTTCGTCCTTTGTGGTTCCTCCTGATGATGTCTTCAGCTAACTGGATCCTAATCCACCAAGGGAAGTTATGTCGGAAGAAAGTAATTCAACAATGCGGGTTGATGAGAATCGTAAGACGTGTGGCCAGAACCTCCTGGAAAATAACCATAGCGAGGGACATTCCACAGTTGAATTAGAACAGTCACAAACAGTGAAAGAAGACATGCACCGAACACCAGAGCTGAAGACACCTCCGAAAGGGGGTGGCCCCGCCACGTCAAAATGGTAGAGGAATAGGGGCCGAAACCGGACGTGGTTCCTCCTG
>NC_069005.1:31397455-31401423 GCF_001194135.2 Octopus bimaculoides
GTTTTGAACCATGAAGAATTTGTACCGGATTTTTGATGAGTTTTGAAATTTTTTTTTGCAATTGTCTGCTAATACAGACATAGACTTACTCAAATGCATCAATAAATTAACATAATTTTTTTTCACCATTGTTACAATCATCGGAAATGGAACTGTCAAAGCACGATGTTCGAGCAATTTTGCTATTCAACTTCAAAAAAGCATGTGAAGCAGCTGAATCTGCTCACGATATCAACGAAACGTTTGGTGAGAAAATGACCAGTGAGTGGTCAGCTCGAAAATGGTTTAAACGATTTTGCAGTGGAGACCTGAGCCTTGAAGATTGTGAGCATAAAGGAATTCCATCTGTCATTGATGATGGTCAATTAAAGACCGTCATTGAGAAAGATCCATGTAAAATCACTGGAACTGGCAAAAGAACTTGCAATTAGCCAGAAAACTGCCTGCAACTATTTGCATGAGATCGGAAAATCAAAAAAGATCAACAAATGGGTAACACACAATTTAAATGAAAATCAGAAAATGCACAGATGTGAAATTTGCTTGCTGTTTCTTCTCCATAACCAGACAAAATCCATTTCTCGACCGTATTGTAACTCGTGATGAAAAGTGGATTCTGTCCAATAATAAAAGACGTTCTTCGCAGTGGTTGGACCAAAATGAAGCACCGAAAACCTTCCCTAAACCTGAGCTCTTCAAAAAGAAGGCTATGGTGACTGATGGTGTACTGCTGGTGAGGGGGGGGGTCAATAAAATGAGTATCAGTTAAGCACTGGGATCAGTGTAATCGTCTAACCCCCTCACTCAAAATTGCTGGCATTGTGCCAAAATTTGAACCAATATTTGTACTAAATACTGCCATAAAAGATTATCTCCTGCTCCATGATTAATCACCTTATTTAACATGCTTAGGTCTGTTGATATTTTCTTAATACAGAGTATATTCTAATTGATCAGATGATAGATTTAATCACATGTTCAATGTGGCAAAACTAAAATGAAAAAGGAAAATATTGTTCCAAAATATTGTACTTTTACTGAATGAATTCATCTGACAACAGCTGTTGTTGTTGTTCAGGTCGACTTGATAGAGATGACAAATATTCAAAAGCAGGTCAGCTGTGACCACCTCCATATTTTTTTTTTTTTTTTTGTTAGATGCCTCCAGGACCAAATTATGTAACAAACCCCTTATTTAAATTAGCAGGGTGTGATTTGACAGATTTTGGTTGCTATTTTTTTAAGCAAGCTGGGTGGCCATATTTGAGGCTTTGTTGTTGGTTTGTGAAAAGGTTAGGCAAAGGAGCATTGAAGAGTAAGTCCTCGAACCAGTAAGTGACCCCAATCACATTTCCCCTGAACTGGACTCCGGTTCCTTGCAGGGTTGTTCAAGGGGAAGGGACGCGATTACATCAAACCCAGTACGTGACTGGTCCTTTATTTAATCAATTGAGGAGGGATGAAAGGCAAAGTTGACCTCGGCAGGATTTGAACCCAAAATGTTAAGAACTGGAAGAAATACTGCTTAGCATTTTGTCTGACATGCTAAGGATTCTTCCAGCTTGCTTGTAATAATAATTTTTTTCTAAACAAGGCCTGAATTTTTAAGAAGTGTAGGCTAGTTGCTTACGTCAACCCCCAGTGCTCAACTGGGACTTAATTTTCATCTACCTGAAGAGAGTGAAAGGCAGAGTTGATCTTGGTAAAATTTGAACTCAGAACAAAGATGGATGGAATGCTTGGTGGCATTTCATCTGGTATACTAATGATTCTGTCAGCTTGCTACCTTAACAACAACAACAGCAATAATAATAATGCTTCATTTGATTGATCAGATCAACAAACAATTATTAATATTGTTAATATATCAAGCAGTAAAGCTAGCTGAGACAGTAAGACTGCTTTACATTCAGTTTCATCCCACAGGGTTTTTGAGTTCAAATTGCAGCAGACTCACAAAATTAAGCATTTTGTCCAATATGTTAACGATTCTGCCAGCTCGTTGCCTTGTTTTGAAAATAACTATATCCAAATATATTTTGCTTCCCATACTTACCTTCCAGTTTTGTTGTAAGAATTCATTGTTTTCAATAGTTTCAGCTGCCATTATAATTGTTGCAAGCAGCTGTTGATTTGAAAAAGATAGCCCTGGCAGCTAGGAGTGTATTTAAACATCTCTTCTACATGTACCAGTCTTTATTTGTGTGTGTGTGTGTGTGATATATGGTGCATATTTATTTCTTGGTGTGTTTTGGTGAAAATATTTGGCCAATGAGGCACAAATGCACAGATTGTATGTGAGCATCTTGAAGATACAGTTACGTCAAAATAATACTTGAATTAGTGTTAGGGGTTTCTGTTGCTCATGGCTGATCATGCCCTGACATACATATGTATGTAGAGCTGGCTTCCTAACCATGTGGTCTCTTGTCCAGTCCCACTGTGTGGCATTTTAAGCAAATGTCTTCCATCATAGCTCCAGACTGACCAAGCCATGTGAATGGGTTTGGTAGATGGAAACTGGAAGACGCCTGTCGTATGTGTGTATATATGTGTACATATGTATGTGTATACAGGGTGGCCCAAATGTCATAAATCCAGCACTAACTGCCAAGCCATACCACAAGACTTTTACAAAAACATAAGTGAATTTAATTATCTTTTGCTGTAAAATTAACCCTTTTGTTTTCATATTTCTGTTAAAATAGTTTTTTTTTTTTTCTTTCCATTAATTTTTAAAATAATGAGGAATATAGTAAAATAACTCCATCATTAAGCTGATATTTGGAACATAACATGAAATTTTAATAGGAAGTTTTAATTTAGATCAAAACCTTAGAGTTTGTAACAAAGCAAGGGCAGTCTTGGGCAGTTTGGCATCAAGAGGGTTAAGAATAATTTTACTCTTGTTTTGGGGATATTTTCTGACACTCCCCCGCCCTTGTATTTTGAATCGTTTCTTTGGAAATAAAGACAGGCTTTTGTTGCTCATGCTGGACTCAATTCTCATAGTGAGTGTGTAGTATGTTGACACCACCACTGCCATCACGAACCACCTCCACCTCCACCCGACATAGTACCAATTAGCATGAAATTGGAACAGTTTATAAAATCAGACTCAGCAATTATGTGGCAAGCCAGATTGTGTTACAGCTTAGAACTTACGTCAAAAGTAGGGAACTGACTGTGGTGCATTTCCTGTGGCCTGGTTGCTTTGCTATGAAGTGGATTTAGTTTTTTTTGTTTTATCTAACTAACAATACATTCACCATTTTTTTCTGTGGTTGAATATTCTTGCTATTAATAACAATGAATAACACTAATTATTACTATTTATAATTCAGTATTTTAGTATTATTACTATTACTGTTGTTGGCATGGTGACAGAATCATAAGTGCACTGGGCAAAAGGGTTAGTATCATTTCTTCCAGCTCTTTACATTCTGAGTTCAAATACCAGTGGGGTCAGTTTTACCTTTTATTCCCTCAGGGTTGATAAAATACAGTGCTAACCAAGTACTGGGGTTGATGTAATTGAACACTCTCTCTTACAAAGTTTCTGGCCTTGTGCCTCTACCAGAAATTATTATTATTATTATTATTATTATTATTATAGGGTGGCAGGCTGGCAGAATCATGAGCACACCGGGCGAAATGCTTAGCGGTATTTTGTCTGCCGTTACGTTCCGAGTTCAAATTCCGCTGAGGTCAACTTTGCCTTACTAGTTTCAACCACTAAATCATGGCCATGCTGGGGCACCACCTAGGATAGTGATGAGGGAAACCCTATGACAAGTATGTTTGCAATGATACACAGCTGGTTTTTTTTGCAGGTGACACACGGACTGAAAAAAACAAAAAACAAAAGACAAAAGAAAAAAGTACCTCCCTACAACGTCATCTTATAAAAAGCTTACCTGTCAGCATTTATCTAAACAAACATATATGCGTACATATCAATGGACACT
>NC_069005.1:31402036-31403140 GCF_001194135.2 Octopus bimaculoides
TGAAAGGATGAAAGGTAAAGTGAATGTGGGTGGGATTTGGTTTCAGGATGGCATGGAATGTAACGAAATACCACACAGCATTTTACTTAATGCTCTGTTGATTCTGTCATTCACCTGCCATATAATAATAATCCTTTCTACAATAGGTACAAGGGCTGAGATTTTTGTGGGGAAGGGGACTGGGCAATTATTGGGTTCGCAACTAAGTTCCTGCTGTTTTTTTTTTTTTTTAATTAAAATTTTTTAGAAGGTTTTATAAAAAATAACTAATTAATCAATAATGTATTCACCCTTGTTGTTTACAACTTCTTCCCAACATACAATAGGCACATGGCCTGAAATTTTGTGGATGGGGTTAGTTGATTACATTGACTCCCTCCCCCAGTGGTTGACTGGTACATATTTTATTGAAGCTGAACAGCTGAAAGGCAAAGTTCACCTTGGTGGAATTTGAACTCAAAACTGTAGACAGATGAAGTGCCACTACATATTTTGTCTGACGTTCTAACGATTCTGCCAGCTTACTGCCTTAATGATGATAATAATAATAATGCTTCATTTGATTGAGCACATAAAATAAAAACTTATTTTTATTTATTTATTTTTTCCGCCCTTTCAAAGCCTAGCCAGGCTCATGGGCCCAGTTTCCCGGTTTTTATGGCGTATGTGTCCCCCCTCCCCAGCTGGACGGGACGCCAGTCCATCGCAGTGTTACTCAAGAAACAGGAAGAAAGAGTGAGAGAAAGTTGAGGCGAAAGAGTACAACAGGGGTCGCCACCACCCCCTGCCAGAGCCTCGTGGAGCTTTTAGGTGTTTTCGTTCAATAAACACACACAACGCCCGGTCTGGGTCAATTTTGGATTTTCATTCTCAAAGGGTCAATCAAGAAATTACCAATCGAAGGTGAGAGATTGGAGTAACTGTAGGATACCTTGTGGTATTTGTTTCGACTTTGTGTTTTGAGTTCAAATTCCTCCTGGCACCATGGGTACTTTTAGTGAAATATACTTTTTTTCCCTCTCTAAGAATTCAGGTTAGATTTGTGGTTTGTGGATACCTTCCTTTGTTCATTCATTCCTTCCTCTTTCTCACCAGTCTTGGTGG
>NC_069005.1:31403210-31405278 GCF_001194135.2 Octopus bimaculoides
AAAAATAAGAGAAACCCCCCCCAAACCCTCTCTTAAGTCAGTTTAATTAAGGCTGACCTGGCAACAACAATTTCATCCTCTCCCCTCCACCAAACCTATATTTGATCATTCCTTCATAATTTCAACATTTATCCCACAATGCACAGAACATTCCTGACATAGAAGGAAACCAGAGAAAATGTTGACATTTTATTACAGACAACAATAAAAATACGTCTAAAGAATGTTGTTGCTTAGAACCAGGTCAGCTGTCATTGAATAGGTTCGTAGTTTATGACCAAAACCATTCCAACCGTGACCATCACGTCTTTTTACATATCAGGGACTATGGTGGGTCTTGTGTACCCCACTTCTTTATTTCAGGCAACAGGGTGTGATTTGAAGGAGTTTGGCTGCTATGTCTATTGGATTGGTCAACAAGATTTAGAGCAGCAGCTCTCAATCATTTTTTGCCTATGAATCCCATTTGGTTTCTGTTTTACTCAAATGAATCTTCATAGCTACTTGAAGTTTTAAAAAAATCCCACCAACCACATGGTTCCGGGTTCAGTCCCACTGCGTGGCACCTTGGGCAACTGTCTTCTATTATAGCCTCGGGGCCGACCAAATCCTTGTGAGTGGATTTGGTAGACGGAAACTGAAAGAAACCCGTCGTGTATGTATGTATGTATATATATATATATATATATATGTGTGTATGTGTGCTTGTGTGTCTGTGTTTGTCCCCCCACCATCGTTTGACAACCGATGCTAGTGTGTTTACGTCCCCGTAACTTAGCGGTTCAGCAAAATGAGACCAATGAAATAAGTTCTAGGCTTACAAAGAATAAGTCCTGGGGTCGATTTTCTTGACTAACGGCGGTGCTCCAGCATGGCCACAGTCAAATGACTAACACAAATAAAAGAGTAAATATTATTTGAAACTGTGTAAATAAAATTAAAATATTTTGTGTATTGCACAAGCATAACCAATTTATTACACTTCAGCAACAAAATCCTATATGGGCCCCCCCAAGGGTCACGTGAACTCCCCAAGGGTCATGTGGACCCCCAAGGATCATGTGAGCTCTGGTTGAGAATCACTTATATAGAGAATTACTTGTTTGGTTTGTCTAAAGAATGTGATTGGAATAGCTGTCAGTTTGCCAGTCTGGAGGTTCTGTTGTGAACAGACTTGTCTAGCTGTACGTCAGTCCTCTTTGAATAGCTCTTCTGATTAACCTTTTGGCATTCACATTATTTTCTGTCAGAAGTAAAGCTTATTTATTCTCATTGTTTTGTGTTAGTCAAGCATTATCTTGTAGCTTTGAGAGTTTGAAGAGATATCTGGTAATTTTAGAATGATATTGTAGGGTTGGTTTGAAAGACCAGATCTGGCCAGTTTGAACATAAAACAGGTAAAATATTTTGGCCGGATGTGGCCAGTTTAAATGCTAAAGGATTAAGAACACTCCAGCCACAGCTATCCTATGTTTTTAGGAGCATGCTGGATAACATCATCTGAGGTGTCAATTTGGTTTAAAGATGGCAGGGTGTGATTTGAAGGAGATTTGGCTGTTATTTCTTGCAGATTGAGAGATTGCATTGATGTGTCTCTCATTGGCTTGAACAGTGTTATTTAGCCCTAGGTTTGCTCTTTGAGAGCTAACCTAAGATCACTCAAGACCTGTATACCTTAATTCCCAGAATTTACAAAGATAAATGATGCAATTCTAACATATTCCATCATTTTGGTTTGAACATAAACTAGAAAATTAAGGGCTGTGAAAGCATTTAACACCCAAAGCCCAACAGTCTCTGAATACTGCCATCAAATCAATAACAAATTCATTTCTGATCTAAAAGAATTGATAAATAAATTGATGCCAGCATGGCTGTGTGGTTAAGGACTTTACTTCCCACTGTATGGCTTCAGGTTCAGTCCCACTGTAAGGCAACGTGAGCAAGTGTCTTCTTCTACAGCCTCAAGCTGATCAAAGCTTTGTGAATAGATTTGGTAGATGGAAACTGAAAAAAATGACTGCCATATATATATATATATATATATATATATATATATATATATATA
>NC_069005.1:31405288-31415047 GCF_001194135.2 Octopus bimaculoides
TATATATATATATATATATGTATATGTATATATGTATATATATATGTATAAATATATATCTATACACACACATACATATATATATATATCTCAAGGCACAGAAGTGTAACAAAAATTTGAACACTTCAAGAATTAATTGAAGAATGACATGAAAACCATTTGTATCCATAAGGATTTCAAAGGACTCTTGTAGGAAGTAACTACTGTATGTATATCTATGAATACATTTTTTGTGTATGCATGGTATATATGGTATGTATATATGTATGTATAGTAAATACAGATTATGGTTAAATAGCTTTCCCCCCCCCACTCCTTATTACAATAAAGAGTCAATTGTTTGACCATTTATGGTCCGAGGTATCAATCAATGAGTAGACACTCCTATTGATTTCAAGGAGTGTGTGTATGTGTTGGGGTGGGGTGGCAAAGAGGTGCAAGTTGTGGTATTTGTCTTTTCCAAGGTCGTTAGTGACGTAGGTGAAGTAACGATAACTGATTTTGCATTGAAGAATTAATTCACAAGAAGCTTATGTTCTGCTCTACCGGCCTTGTCTAAACATAAACATTATTGAATTACGTGTATGTGGTGTGACTGTTGTCAGCTCAGCTCTGGTCTGTTCTGATTAAGTAGACCTCTAATTGGAAGTGCTCCAGCTTTGACCACCTTGTCCTTTTTAGCGCTACCTCTGGCTACGTTATTTGGCCCTTTAACGTTTAGATTACCCTGTCAAATATAATGCTTATTCATTCACATTGTCTTCAATTAATAATGCATTAGCTCACAGTTTTGAGATTTCAGTGTCGTGTTCATTTTTAAAAACATTGCAGGATATGTGTGAGAAGCAAGACCTGGTCAGTTTGAACATAAAATAGAAGATTTGAGCTGTGTACGGCCTGTTTAAATGTTATTTATTGCCGAGAAAAAAAATGGCTGGCTCTACTACACCATAGTTTCACACAGAAAAGCAAGCTTTTTAAAACACACACACACACACAAAAAAAAAATCCTATGCAACAACACACAATAGCATTAAAAGCACCTTTATGGAACTAAAGGATGTTATTGCTTGTGGCGTTTATGTAACCATTATTCAAGAAACAGGACATAGGACTGTCACCATTCCAAATGATGTTCCGATTAGATCGGCTGTTTTTGTAGTACATGCACACATTTTGTGGGTGTGAGTGCATGTCTCTGGTAACATGCATAAAAACTTGTAATCTATAATTAGGTATCACAAATGTCACTTGTAAACTGTTTAGTAGCTCTTGTCAACTGGGTCACTTAAGTGGATATTAATAATGGCTTTCAATTTTGGTACAAGGCCAGCTGTTTTGAGTGGAGCGGGGTGGTGGGGGGACTCACTCACTTACAGCGACTCCAGCACTTGACTGGTACTTGTTTTACCAGCCCAGAAAGGATGAAAGGTAAAGTCGACTTCAGCAGAATTTGAGCTTAGAATGTAAACAGCAGAAAGAAATACCACTAAGCACTTTTGTCCAACATTTTAAATTCTGTATATTCACTGCCTTTAAGTGGAGGATATTAATGACCCTTTCTACTTTAGGCACAGGGCCTGGCAAATTGTAAGAGGAGGGCAGTCAATTCCATCAGTCCTCAGTACTCAACTGGTATTGGCGGTATTTGAACTCAGAATGTAAAGACACAAAATACCTCTAATCGTTTTGTCCGGCACACTAATGACTTTGCTAGCTTGCTGGCTCTCATGGCTTCTGCTCTTAACTGATTGGAAGTGTTATCATGCACATGTTTTGTCTTGGTATAAAAGATGGCCTACAGCAAAGATTTTGCTCAACAGCACAGATTTGCTTGTCAGTTGTTTGACTTTAACCAGTTGAGCATGTCCCTTTGTAGCTGACGATATGTGCATCTCTGATTATGAGCAGAAGTAGTTGGGGAGCATCATAACCATGTATTGTGAGGAATTCTTTGGGGTTTGAATAATTCACCCTGGAAACATGGGTGTTTCATCATCCTTAAATAACCCTTATTCAGGGACCTTTTGAGCAGGATGGGCTGCTTGACCTGAAGAAAATTCTAACTGGGCCCCACCTGCAGAATCAGCAGAATCTTTAGAGTATTGGTGAGGGAGGGAGGAGGTAAATCATGCATTCTGACATTTGTTCCAGTTCTTTATATTCTGAGTTCAAATCCTGCATTGGTCAGCTTTAACTTTGGTCCTTTTGGGTACAACAAAGCAGTAAGCCGAGTGTTGAGGTGGTTGCCCCACACATGTGAACCACCAAAATTTCTGGTCTTGTGGCCTGAATTAGAAACAATTGTTATTCTGTTTAGAATTATATTTTTCATCCACTTCAGTTTTTCACAACTTCTATTTATAGTTTCCATTTGTTTGTTTTCCTCATTTGTTTCTTCTTTTATTTTCTTTATTTTAGATTTTAATCTTTTGATATAATATCTGTTACACTCTGTGTGGAAGGGAAGCATATATGTATAAACATGTGTGTATGTGTGCGCATGCGCGTGAGTGCGTGTGTATGTATGTGTGTGCATGTATAAAGTGTAATACTGATATTATAAGAGTTTGAAGTGGAGGAAGTTAGTTATTTCCTATCACCTTGCTGCCAGAGCTTAGAGAAACTGTGTGTTGTAAGAATAAGTATATTGAGGTCCAACAATCTGTTGTTGGCTATATTATGGCCAAGTGGAATTTAAATATATAAATATATTTATGTATATATTTATATTTCAAAATTTAGCGAAAACACAACAAACAGAAAATGTATATATGAGAAAGAAAGCACTGTCGCTATTGTGTATGTATGTGTGTGTGTGGTGTGCAGGTGTGGTAAGAAGTTTGCTTCCCAACCTCAGCTACTTGCATGTTAATTTCATGAGCAGGCTGTTCCGTTGATCGGATCAACTGGAACCCTCGACGTCGTAAGCGACGGAGTGCCAGTAACAATATGTGTATACATATAAGAATAGTAATGATAATGAATTTATTGTATACATTACAATAATACATATGTACAGGGTGGACCAGAATTCATGACTCATTAGTTTTATATCTTAACTTGATTACTTTATTGTTATTGTATTGTTTAAATTTATTTAATGTCTTAATATGCATATCATTAATAAATATATTAATCATCATCATCATCATCATCGTTTAATGTCCGCTTTCCATGCTAGCATGGGTTGGACGATTTGACTGAGGACAGGTGAAACCGGATGGCAACACCAGGCTCCAATCTAATTTGACAGAGTTTCTACAGCTGGATGCCCTTCCTGACGCCAACCACTAAGAGAGTGTAGTGGGTGCTTTTACGTGTCACCTGCACGAAAAAGGCCACGCTCGAAATGGTGTATTTTATGTGCCACCCGCACAAGAGCCAGTCCAGGGGCACCGGCAACGATCTCGCTCGAAAAACCTTATGTGTCACTCGCACAAGAGCCAGTCCATGGGCACTGGCAACGATCTCGCACGAAAGATATCATAGCTAATAAGTGAATCATGAATTCTGGCCCACCCTGTGTAATGTAATGCGTGTGTATATGAATATACATTTTCTGTTTTCTCATTAAATTCTGTATTGGAAAGCAAGTGCTGATGCCATTGAAACTGGTACTTGACTGATACTTTATTTTATTGATTCTTGGGTGATAAAAGGTCAAAGTTGACCTTACTGGGATTTGAGCTTCTTAAACGTAAAATGGTGGAATAAATACTTCAAAGTATTTTTATCTAATGATTCAGCTCGTTCAGCGCCATTAATAATACCGATTTCTGCTAAAGGCACAAAGCCTGAAATTTGGGGTGAGGGGGGACTAATCGATTACATTGACCCCAGTGTTTTACTGGTACTTAATTTAACGACTTCGAAAGGATGAAATGCAAAGTCGACCTTGGTGGAATTTGAACTCAGAACGTAAAGACATGATATGCTGCTTAGAATTTTGCCCAGTGTGCTAACAGTTCTGCCAGCTTGTTGCCTTAATAATAATTTCAAATTTTGCCACAAGGGCAGCTGTTTTGTGGGAGGGGATGTCGATTACATCGACCCCAGTGTTTAACTGGTACTTAATTTATTCACTCACTCACTCACTTGAATGCATGTGCACACATGCATATGCACCCTTACACATGCAAGCACACGTTTACACATAGACACACATCCACATGCATGCACAACACTTACACATACACAATTAAATGCAGTTTTATACACACACACACACACATCACTATTTCAGCTCTTTATTGTATTTATTTTCCCAGTTAGCCAACTTTCTGACCTGGTTTCAATTCCTAAATCTTGCTATTTTACTTCAAATATATTGATTGTTGATTCCATTAAGAAAGAAAGAAAGAAAAATCACACAGCTAGTCAGGAAAAAAAAACCCCAAACAAAACAAAACAAAAACATCTTGGGGTTTCTTGTTTTGATTCTCACCTAGAGATTAAACTATTTGTTTTGATTCTCCATATTTGTTATTCAAACACAACACACACCTTTTTGTTACTATATATCCACCCCTTTGTATGCCTGACCTCTGCTATGATGCATCTTGTCCCCCCCCCACTTTACCTCGTCTCCCCTATCTACCCACCTAGCCATCCTCAATTCCCTACCTCTACCTCCTATTCTCTCTCTACGTATCTCTTATACTTCAGGGGTATACCTTGCCATCTTATTGCCACCATCCTTTCCCCACTTTCATACTGAGGTACCCATGTTTCACCTCTACAACAAAACACCTGTACCTGCCCTTTTTTTTACATCTTTAGCCTTCTCTACACCTGGCACAATGCCACTTCCCTCAAAACTGCATCTGCATTCTGAGAAGTGGTGGGGGGGATCTTGTCTTGCATGTTACTTGGTGACCCCCACTAGTGCTAGTGCCACAAGAAAAGCACCTAGCACTTCCTGTAAAGTGGTTGGCATTAGAAAGGACATCCAGCTGTAGAAACCATGCCCAGGTGGACAATGGCAACCAGCATCTTATCTTTTACTTGTTTTAGATGTAAAGCAAAATTTAGTAACCATAACAGTATAGTCTTTTGTTGTAATCTACAGGGTGTCCACAAAGTCTGGGTACATGGGGATTAACACATACTTTAAGAAATTATTATTTCTTATATTTAATTGTTTATGCTATGATTTTATTTACTCCATGTACCCAGACCTTGTGGACACCCTGTATAATAATATTTATCTGTCTGTCTCCAAAGCGTCAATTGTTAAATTTGGTGTTGATTTGAAGTTTTTGAGTGAAAAAGAAATACGTAAATACATAAAAAAAAATGAACAAAAGCAAGAGAAAAGATATATCGCATGAATAAACTTGACATGCATTATTTACAACTGAGTTTTTGTTGCCGTTGGGTCAAGTTTTTTTAAAAGCAGTGCAGTCACTTTACACAGTGGTGGTGATGGCAGGGATTAGAACAATCGCTAGGTGTTAAGTTTAAAGAAATTTTAAAAAATTATAAAAAAAGCGTTTTCTGTAGGCACAGGTGTGGCTGTGTGGTAAGCAGGTCACTTCTCAATCACATGGTTCTGGCTTCAGTCCCACTGTGTGGCATCTTGGGCAAGTGTCTTCTATTAGAGCTTCGGGGGTAAAAGAGTATATATATATATATATATATATATGAGGGTAAGAGAAGTTTGGCAATACAAACAAGAAAATAAGACTCAAGGCATGAGTGTGTGTGTGTGTCTGTGTGTGCATATAGACAGACATACCATAACAAACCATTGTGTAGCCTGTATGTAGACAGATGTAGCTGAGTAAAACTGTCTAATCTGTAACATCATTGAAAGAAAGACGTGTTTGTAAGTCTGAAAGACGTCTGCCGTGTAAGAGATACAATCCTCATAGATTTGTGTGTGGATCTTATCAGCAATGTTTTCAAACCATAAGCTCTATTTTTGGTAGATTCTTCAGAAATCATGTGATGGTGCAATTGTATCTAATTAAAATCATTTCAGCCTGCTTACACATAAGCCTTGAGTTTGCCCCATTGCTGGAAGTTGTCAACAAGAGCCATTTTAGCCAGCTAGAAATAATAGCTAACTCATTAAGTCAATGCTGCCGCGAGTGCTACATCATTTGTATGATGTGGAAAATATTCTCACAGCATTGCCCAAACGATGTTAGCATCAACTTTAATTATTCACTCAAGGCTAGGTCCCTGTACTGTCCATCCTCTACAAAAATCATGCTACATCACAATACTAAAAGCAATTTCACTACAACTGGTTCTGCTCTCTTTAATATCATGGCAAAACAAATAAGGGAAGAAAATCTCATAACACTCATAACGCCTGGTGAGGCGGATTGGCCTGCAAGATTCTTGTAAAAAGGCACTTGTGTGGATGCCATTTAAAAAGCACTTATGCGGGCACCACGTGGATGTACTTGTGTGGGGCCACGTAAAAGACACCCCGCACACAATGTGAAGTGGTTGGTGTTAGGAAGGGCATGCAGCTGGGGAAACCATGCCAAATCAGACTGGATCCTGGTGCCGCTCTCTGGTTTGCCAGCTCTGGTTAAACCATCCAACCCATGCCAGCATAGAAAGCGGATGTTAAATGATGATTAAGATAATGATGATTAACTAGAGCTCATTGTTTCTCTGCTTAGACTTTCCTTACAAATGTTGTCCTGCAGAAGTTTAAGCAGAATGTAAACCACATTGGTTTTATAAATCTAGGAGAGCCTCCAGCAGTCATGAGTGCTGCTCTTTGTTCTCAGATTGAATATAAAATTTGGAAACAGAGCTTTAAAAAGTTACTGCTTATTAGCTTCAGTTTTATTGTGTGAATCATTTGGAAGAGAATGCTTCCAACACCTGAACAAAATGTAAAAATTTAAATGCCTCCTAATCTCTACAGGACTTTTAATGGGTAGTGTATATATAGTTCTGGGCCCATGGTGTTGAACAAATGAAATAGAAATTAGTCCTTAGACAAAAGGAGCAAATTGATCCTGCTCTACCTGCCTAATCCCTTTGGCACATTTGGAGGCCTGGGTTTCATTCTGTTACAATTGTGTGAAGTGGATGGGTTAAATAGATCTTCTTTTGTATAGAATGTCTAGAATGCTGGTTAGCTATAGGTCATGCACCTAGATCTGGCATCAGTTCTTGGATGTGCTGTGCCTGAAAGCAGTGTAGAATAAAGTGTTAACAACCTAAGAGTGGGCGTCTTATCTACTTGGCCACATCTCACTCTCCCTGAAGAGGTTGATCATTAAGTCCTATTTGCTGTTTTTAGGGCACTTCTGTGAACTAACAAATGTTCCAACTATGCAGAGCAATGGGCTAAATACCCAACAAAATTCCTTCCCACTCCTCTCTATTTTGGGTTCAACCTACTGAAGTTGACTGGCTTTCATAATTTCTTCAAGGTCAATGAATAAACATCATAAATATATTTCAAAGTTGATGCGTGCAGCACTGGATACCCTGTCTGCAAAAGTTAGGAGCTTTGTAGGTCAGGTAAATGAAATAATCACAATCACAATCACAAACACACACACACACACACACACAGACAGAGGCTAAAATAATTGTTATTCTGGTAGTAAAAGTACAAGCAGCAACATGACTGTTATACCGGTAAATGATGTGTCTACTACCATACTACTACTAATACTACTCCTACTACCATACTACTACTCCTCCTACTACTACTCCTCCTACTACTACCAGTTATGAATACCAATTATTTATAGTGTTTCTGCTTTGCTTTCTTCACCAAATCATTTGTACAATTGTTATTAATTCTTGGCTGCTATTAGATAGTGACTAGGAGAGAGAGAGGGGGGAGGGAGGAGGTAGTCAATGAATGCAGCATGTTGTGATGTAAACCTGTTGAATATGCAGTGGGGATAGAGAGAGAGAGAGAAAGAGAGAGAGCACTTTATTGGAGTGAGAGAGGATGAAGTGATGATATGCTGGCTCCTTTGTTTATCTTAACAATAGTTAGTCTCAATTTGTGTGCGTCTTCTTAGTTCCATGCTCTTCTCTCCATATTGTGTTTTTTTTAAATACATATTTTATTATTACATTCCTTATTACTAAACTATATCAGGTTACATACACATGTACACACATACATCTCTCTCTCTCTCCCTCCCTCTCTCTTTCTCTCTCTCTCTCTCTCTCTCTCTATTGGGTGTGCAATGTCAGTGTACATGTTCATCAGTGTAAGCATCTTGAGAGAAAAGTTGGACCTAAGAGGCATCAGATCTGGTGTGCAAGAGAGGTGACTGCACTGATATGATCATGTGATGTGTATGGACGAGGGCAGCTGTGTAAAGAAGTGCTGATCTCAAACTGTTGAGGGAACCTGTGGTAGAGGTAGACCCAGCAAGATATGGGACGAGGTGGTGAAGCATGATCTTTGAACTTAGTGACTGAGACCTTTGGCGATGCGCTGTGCTTGAGAGGACCCGTCAAGCCAAGTAAAATTGTAGTTGTGGATGAAGCTGGGGTCATAGAACTGGCACCCATGCTGGTGGCACGTAAAAAGCACTTTTTGAGTGTTGGGACTCACAGGGGCAAAGTGGCTGATGCTGGTGGCACATGAAAAGCTCCTTTCAAGTGTTGGTCCTCACGGAGGCAATAAACATTGAAAATAAAACGTGCAGTTCATGGAGGCCAATGGAATAAGTATCAGATTTAGAGTCACCTAGTGGAGGTGATTTGTTTGACCCCCTTCAACAAAATGCCCTAGCATGGCTGCAGTTGAATGACTGAAACGAGTAAAAGATGGAAGACAACTGGGGGCAAAATCTTGGCCTAAATTAATCAGCTGTTTTCATATTTTAACTTGACAATTGTTTTAGCCAATGAATTTCAGAGGTCAGGAGTTCACACCAGTTCTTGTAAAAAAAGCAGAAAAAAAAAACTCAACCCCCACTCTTTATTTGTGAAGATCTAATTTTCAGCCTCGTTAGCTCGTCTAATAAAAACTGCCCTTATATCATCAGTGAATATTTAACGAGCATCTTATTGCAAATTATTTGCACAAGTAATTAAAATAAATGTTTAAATTGACAGACACATTTAGTGAATTCATTTAATGATCTTCAAAAGATTTAAACAAAACAAACTTCACAAAACGAGCCATATCCACTTTACAAGGCTGGTGTTTACTGTTGTTGATGGAAACAGTTTTATAGACAAGAGAGAAATAAATGAAATATGAAGATACAGTTTGTTTGTTTTGCTATTTTCAAGAACATCATAATGTAGACATGTACATTTCTGATCTCTTGTGTTGTAGTACTTGGAATGATTCCAATATTTTCTAGTTACAGAAGCTTGTTGCTTTATGCCTCAAGGTCACTACGGCAACTTTTCACCGAGTTAATCATAAACCCTGAAAATTTCTTCAGATCTTGAGTGACAGCTACATCATCTTACCTTCTTGCCGTGTGTGTGTGTGTGTGTGTGTGTGTGTGTGTGTCTGTCTCTCTCTCTCTCTCATATATATATATATATATATATATATATATATATCAACTTAAAGATACTACAAGGTATATTACAATGGACAATACCAAGTGGATTCTCACCTTTTATCTCATGTTTCTCCCTCTTTTAATTTCTTCTTCTTTGTGATATGATTCTTGGGAAAGAATATATTTGCGGCTGAAGATAGCTTTATACCATCCTGTCTATCAATTATATACCAATAATGATGCAACGACTATAAAGCTTGAAACACATGTACCGCGGAATCCTTTGTGTTTT